>NC_138774.1:138367711-138657386 GCF_965119305.1 Pelophylax lessonae
GCACCCTCAAACCTTCAGAAGTATGAGATGAACCCCAACAACTTGGAAAGGTGGATCTCTCTCACACGTACCAACACAGACTATCCCCCAATTTAACTGATCCCCAAAGGTTTTTGATTAAATAGCGGAATAGAAAATATGATCCCAAAAAAGTGTATGTATATCACACGTACACAACCACACTAGGCCCCAATTACTATTGTTTGTACCCCTAAAAGGCTAGGAGTAGGGGGGAGTATGGAACAGGCAGCACCCTCAAACCTTCAGAAGTATGAGATGAACCCCAACAACTTGGAAAGGTGGATCTCTCTCACACGTACCAACACAGACTATCCCCCAATTTAACTGATCCCCAGAGGTTTTTGATTAAATAGCGGAATAGAAAATATGATCCCAAAAAAGTGTATGTATATCACACGTACACAACCACACTAGGCCCCAATTACTATTGTTTGTACCCCTAAAAGGCTAGGAGTAGGGGGAGTATGGAACAGGCAGCACCCTCAAACCTTCAGAAGTATGAGATGAACCCCAACAACTTGGAAAGGTGGATCTCTCTCACACGTACCAACACAGACTATCCCCCAATTTAACTGATCCCCAAAGGTTTTTGATTAAATAGCGGAATAGAAAATATGATCCCAAAAAAGTGTATGTATATCACACGTACACAACCACACTAGGCCCCAATTACTATTGTTTGTACCCCTAAAAGGCTAGGAGTAGGGGGAGTATGGAACAGGCAGCACCCTCAAACCTTCAGAAGTATGAGATGAACCCCAACAACTTGGAAAGGTGGATCTCTCTCACACGTACCAACACAGACTATCCCCCAATTTAACTGATCCCCAAAGGTTTTTGATTAAATAGCGGAATAGAAAATATGATCCCAAAAAAGTGTATGTATATCACACGTACACAACCACACTAGGCCCCAATTACTATTGTTTGTACCCCTAAAAGGCTAGGAGTAGGGGGAGTATGGAACAGGCAGCACCCTCAAACCTTCAGAAGTATGAGATGAACCCCAACAACTTGGAAAGGTGGATCTCTCTCACACGTACCAACACAGACTATCCCCCAATTTAACTGATCCCCAAAGGTTTTTGATTAAATAGCGGAATAGAAAATATGATCCCAAAAAAGTGTATGTATATCACACGTACACAACCACACTAGGCCCCAATTACTATTGTTTGTACCCCTAAAAGGCTAGGAGTAGGGGGAGTATGGAACAGGCAGCACCCTCAAACCTTCAGAAGTATGAGATGAACCCCAACAACTTGGAAAGGTGGATCTCTCTCACACGTACCAACACAGACTATCCCCCAATTTAACTGATCCCCAAAGGTTTTTGATTAAATAGCGGAATAGAAAATATGATCCCAAAAAAGTGTATGTATATCACACGTACACAACCACACTAGGCCCCAATTACTATTGTTTGTACCCCTAAAAGGCTAGGAGTAGGGGGAGTATGGAACAGGCAGCACCCTCAAACCTTCAGAAGTATGAGATGAACCCCAACAACTTGGAAAGGTGGATCTCTCTCACACGTACCAACACAGACTATCCCCCAATTTAACTGATCCCCAAAGGTTTTTGATTAAATAGCGGAATAGAAAATATGATCCCAAAAAAGTGTATGTATATCACACGTACACAACCACACTAGGCCCCAATTACTATTGTTTGTACCCCTAAAAGGCTAGGAGTAGGGGGAGTATGGAACAGGCAGCACCCTCAAACCTTCAGAAGTATGAGATGAACCCCAACAACTTGGAAAGGTGGATCTCTCTCACACGTACCAACACAGACTATCCCCCAATTTAACTGATCCCCAAAGGTTTTTGATTAAATAGCGGAATAGAAAATATGATCCCAAAAAAGTGTATGTATATCACACGTACACAACCACACTAGGCCCCAATTACTATTGTTTGTACCCCTAAAAGGCTAGGAGTAGGGGGAGTATGGAACAGGCAGCACCCTCAAACCTTCAGAAGTATGAGATGAACCCCAACAACTTGGAAAGGTGGATCTCTCTCACACGTACCAACACAGACTATCCCCCAATTTAACTGATCCCCAAAGGTTTTTGATTAAATAGCGGAATAGAAAATATGATCCCAAAAAAGTGTATGTATATCACACGTACACAACCACACTAGGCCCCAATTACTATTGTTTGTACCCCTAAAAGGCTAGGAGTAGGGGGAGTATGGAACAGGCAGCACCCTCAAACCTTCAGAAGTATGAGATGAACCCCAACAACTTGGAAAGGTGGATCTCTCTCACACGTACCAACACAGACTATCCCCCAATTTAACTGATCCCCAAAGGTTTTTGATTAAATAGCGGAATAGAAAATATGATCCCAAAAAAGTGTATGTATATCACACGTACACAACCACACTAGGCCCCAATTACTATTGTTTGTACCCCTAAAAGGCTAGGAGTAGGGGGAGTATGGAACAGGCAGCACCCTCAAACCTTCAGAAGTATGAGATGAACCCCAACAACTTGGAAAGGTGGATCTCTCTCACACGTACCAACACAGACTATCCCCCAATTTAACTGATCCCCAGAGGTTTTTGATTAAATAGCGGAATAGAAAATATGATCCCAAAAAAGTGTATGTATATCACACGTACACAACCACACTAGGCCCCAATTACTATTGTTTGTACCCCTAAAAGGCTAGGAGTAGGGGGAGTATGGAACAGGCAGCACCCTCAAACCTTCAGAAGTATGAGATGAACCCCAACAACTTGGAAAGGTGGATCTCTCTCACACGTACCAACACAGACTATCCCCCAATTTAACTGATCCCCAAAGGTTTTTGATTAAATAGCGGAATAGAAAATATGATCCCAAAAAAGTGTATGTATATCACACGTACACAACCACACTAGGCCCCAATTACTATTGTTTGTACCCCTAAAAGGCTAGGAGTAGGGGGAGTATGGAACAGGCAGCACCCTCAAACCTTCAGAAGTATGAGATGAACCCCAACAACTTGGAAAGGTGGATCTCTCTCACACGTACCAACACAGACTATCCCCCAATTTAACTGATCCCCAAAGGTTTTTGATTAAATAGCGGAATAGAAAATATGATCCCAAAAAAGTGTATGTATATCACACGTACACAACCACACTAGGCCCCAATTACTATTGTTTGTACCCCTAAAAGGCTAGGAGTAGGGGGGAGTATGGAACAGGCAGCACCCTCAAACCTTCAGAAGTATGAGATGAACCCCAACAACTTGGAAAGGTGGATCTCTCTCACACGTACCAACACAGACTATCCCCCAATTTAACTGATCCCCAGAGGTTTTTGATTAAATAGCGGAATAGAAAATATGATCCCAAAAAAGTGTATGTATATCACACGTACACAACCACACTAGGCCCCAATTACTATTGTTTGTACCCCTAAAAGGCTAGGAGTAGGGGGAGTATGGAACAGGCAGCACCCTCAAACCTTCAGAAGTATGAGATGAACCCCAACAACTTGGAAAGGTGGATCTCTCTCACACGTACCAACACAGACTATCCCCCAATTTAACTGATCCCCAAAGGTTTTTGATTAAATAGCGGAATAGAAAATATGATCCCAAAAAAGTGTATGTATATCACACGTACACAACCACACTAGGCCCCAATTACTATTGTTTGTACCCCTAAAAGGCTAGGAGTAGGGGGAGTATGGAACAGGCAGCACCCTCAAACCTTCAGAAGTATGAGATGAACCCCAACAACTTGGAAAGGTGGATCTCTCTCACACGTACCAACACAGACTATCCCCCAATTTAACTGATCCCCAAAGGTTTTTGATTAAATAGCGGAATAGAAAATATGATCCCAAAAAAGTGTATGTATATCACACGTACACAACCACACTAGGCCCCAATTACTATTGTTTGTACCCCTAAAAGGCTAGGAGTAGGGGGAGTATGGAACAGGCAGCACCCTCAAACCTTCAGAAGTATGAGATGAACCCCAACAACTTGGAAAGGTGGATCTCTCTCACACGTACCAACACAGACTATCCCCCAATTTAACTGATCCCCAAAGGTTTTTGATTAAATAGCGGAATAGAAAATATGATCCCAAAAAAGTGTATGTATATCACACGTACACAACCACACTAGGCCCCAATTACTATTGTTTGTACCCCTAAAAGGCTAGGAGTAGGGGGAGTATGGAACAGGCAGCACCCTCAAACCTTCAGAAGTATGAGATGAACCCCAACAACTTGGAAAGGTGGATCTCTCTCACACGTACCAACACAGACTATCCCCCAATTTAACTGATCCCCAGAGGTTTTTGATTAAATAGCGGAATAGAAAATATGATCCCAAAAAAGTGTATGTATATCACACGTACACAACCACACTAGGCCCCAATTACTATTGTTTGTACCCCTAAAAGGCTAGGAGTAGGGGGAGTATGGAACAGGCAGCACCCTCAAACCTTCAGAAGTATGAGATGAACCCCAACAACTTGGAAAGGTGGATCTCTCTCACACGTACCAACACAGACTATCCCCCAATTTAACTGATCCCCAAAGGTTTTTGATTAAATAGCGGAATAGAAAATATGATCCCAAAAAAGTGTATGTATATCACACGTACACAACCACACTAGGCCCCAATTACTATTGTTTGTACCCCTAAAAGGCTAGGAGTAGGGGGAGTATGGAACAGGCAGCACCCTCAAACCTTCAGAAGTATGAGATGAACCCCAACAACTTGGAAAGGTGGATCTCTCTCACACGTACCAACACAGACTATCCCCCAATTTAACTGATCCCCAAAGGTTTTTGATTAAATAGCGGAATAGAAAATATGATCCCAAAAAAGTGTATGTATATCACACGTACACAACCACACTAGGCCCCAATTACTATTGTTTGTACCCCTAAAAGGCTAGGAGTAGGGGGGAGTATGGAACAGGCAGCACCCTCAAACCTTCAGAAGTATGAGATGAACCCCAACAACTTGGAAAGGTGGATCTCTCTCACACGTACCAACACAGACTATCCCCCAATTTAACTGATCCCCAGAGGTTTTTGATTAAATAGCGGAATAGAAAATATGATCCCAAAAAAGTGTATGTATATCACACGTACACAACCACACTAGGCCCCAATTACTATTGTTTGTACCCCTAAAAGGCTAGGAGTAGGGGGAGTATGGAACAGGCAGCACCCTCAAACCTTCAGAAGTATGAGATGAACCCCAACAACTTGGAAAGGTGGATCTCTCTCACACGTACCAACACAGACTATCCCCCAATTTAACTGATCCCCAAAGGTTTTTGATTAAATAGCGGAATAGAAAATATGATCCCAAAAAAGTGTATGTATATCACACGTACACAACCACACTAGGCCCCAATTACTATTGTTTGTACCCCTAAAAGGCTAGGAGTAGGGGGAGTATGGAACAGGCAGCACCCTCAAACCTTCAGAAGTATGAGATGAACCCCAACAACTTGGAAAGGTGGATCTCTCTCACACGTACCAACACAGACTATCCCCCAATTTAACTGATCCCCAAAGGTTTTTGATTAAATAGCGGAATAGAAAATATGATCCCAAAAAAGTGTATGTATATCACACGTACACAACCACACTAGGCCCCAATTACTATTGTTTGTACCCCTAAAAGGCTAGGAGTAGGGGGAGTATGGAACAGGCAGCACCCTCAAACCTTCAGAAGTATGAGATGAACCCCAACAACTTGGAAAGGTGGATCTCTCTCACACGTACCAACACAGACTATCCCCCAATTTAACTGATCCCCAAAGGTTTTTGATTAAATAGCGGAATAGAAAATATGATCCCAAAAAAGTGTATGTATATCACACGTACACAACCACACTAGGCCCCAATTACTATTGTTTGTACCCCTAAAAGGCTAGGAGTAGGGGGAGTATGGAACAGGCAGCACCCTCAAACCTTCAGAAGTATGAGATGAACCCCAACAACTTGGAAAGGTGGATCTCTCTCACACGTACCAACACAGACTATCCCCCAATTTAACTGATCCCCAAAGGTTTTTGATTAAATAGCGGAATAGAAAATATGATCCCAAAAAAGTGTATGTATATCACACGTACACAACCACACTAGGCCCCAATTACTATTGTTTGTACCCCTAAAAGGCTAGGAGTAGGGGGAGTATGGAACAGGCAGCACCCTCAAACCTTCAGAAGTATGAGATGAACCCCAACAACTTGGAAAGGTGGATCTCTCTCACACGTACCAACACAGACTATCCCCCAATTTAA
The DNA here is from genome assembly GCF_965119305.1 of Pelophylax lessonae. NCBI lineage: Eukaryota > Metazoa > Chordata > Amphibia > Anura > Ranidae > Pelophylax > Pelophylax lessonae. Next base: position 138,374,011 of record NC_138774.1, read on the forward strand.
CTGATCCCCAAAGGTTTTTGATTAAATAGCGGAATAGAAAATATGATCCCAAAAAAGTGTATGTATATCACACGTACACAACCACACTAGGCCCCAATTACTATTGTTTGTACCCCTAAAAGGCTAGGAGTAGGGGGAGTATGGAACAGGCAGCACCCTCAAACCTTCAGAAGTATGAGATGAACCCCAACAACTTGGAAAGGTGGATCTCTCTCACACGTACCAACACAGACTATCCCCCAATTTAACTGATCCCCAAAGGTTTTTGATTAAATAGCGGAATAGAAAATATGATCCCAAAAAAGTGTATGTATATCACACGTACACAACCACACTAGGCCCCAATTACTATTGTTTGTACCCCTAAAAGGCTAGGAGTAGGGGGAGTATGGAACAGGCAGCACCCTCAAACCTTCAGAAGTATGAGATGAACCCCAACAACTTGGAAAGGTGGATCTCTCTCACACGTACCAACACAGACTATCCCCCAATTTAACTGATCCCCAAAGGTTTTTGATTAAATAGCGGAATAGAAAATATGATCCCAAAAAAGTGTATGTATATCACACGTACACAACCACACTAGGCCCCAATTACTATTGTTTGTACCCCTAAAAGGCTAGGAGTAGGGGGAGTATGGAACAGGCAGCACCCTCAAACCTTCAGAAGTATGAGATGAACCCCAACAACTTGGAAAGGTGGATCTCTCTCACACGTACCAACACAGACTATCCCCCAATTTAACTGATCCCCAAAGGTTTTTGATTAAATAGCGGAATAGAAAATATGATCCCAAAAAAGTGTATGTATATCACACGTACACAACCACACTAGGCCCCAATTACTATTGTTTGTACCCCTAAAAGGCTAGGAGTAGGGGGAGTATGGAACAGGCAGCACCCTCAAACCTTCAGAAGTATGAGATGAACCCCAACAACTTGGAAAGGTGGATCTCTCTCACACGTACCAACACAGACTATCCCCCAATTTAACTGATCCCCAAAGGTTTTTGATTAAATAGCGGAATAGAAAATATGATCCCAAAAAAGTGTATGTATATCACACGTACACAACCACACTAGGCCCCAATTACTATTGTTTGTACCCCTAAAAGGCTAGGAGTAGGGGGAGTATGGAACAGGCAGCACCCTCAAACCTTCAGAAGTATGAGATGAACCCCAACAACTTGGAAAGGTGGATCTCTCTCACACGTACCAACACAGACTATCCCCCAATTTAACTGATCCCCAAAGGTTTTTGATTAAATAGCGGAATAGAAAATATGATCCCAAAAAAGTGTATGTATATCACACGTACACAACCACACTAGGCCCCAATTACTATTGTTTGTACCCCTAAAAGGCTAGGAGTAGGGGGAGTATGGAACAGGCAGCACCCTCAAACCTTCAGAAGTATGAGATGAACCCCAACAACTTGGAAAGGTGGATCTCTCTCACACGTACCAACACAGACTATCCCCCAATTTAACTGATCCCCAAAGGTTTTTGATTAAATAGCGGAATAGAAAATATGATCCCAAAAAAGTGTATGTATATCACACGTACACAACCACACTAGGCCCCAATTACTATTGTTTGTACCCCTAAAAGGCTAGGAGTAGGGGGGAGTATGGAACAGGCAGCACCCTCAAACCTTCAGAAGTATGAGATGAACCCCAACAACTTGGAAAGGTGGATCTCTCTCACACGTACCAACACAGACTATCCCCCAATTTAACTGATCCCCAGAGGTTTTTGATTAAATAGCGGAATAGAAAATATGATCCCAAAAAAGTGTATGTATATCACACGTACACAACCACACTAGGCCCCAATTACTATTGTTTGTACCCCTAAAAGGCTAGGAGTAGGGGGAGTATGGAACAGGCAGCACCCTCAAACCTTCAGAAGTATGAGATGAACCCCAACAACTTGGAAAGGTGGATCTCTCTCACACGTACCAACACAGACTATCCCCCAATTTAACTGATCCCCAAAGGTTTTTGATTAAATAGCGGAATAGAAAATATGATCCCAAAAAAGTGTATGTATATCACACGTACACAACCACACTAGGCCCCAATTACTATTGTTTGTACCCCTAAAAGGCTAGGAGTAGGGGGAGTATGGAACAGGCAGCACCCTCAAACCTTCAGAAGTATGAGATGAACCCCAACAACTTGGAAAGGTGGATCTCTCTCACACGTACCAACACAGACTATCCCCCAATTTAACTGATCCCCAAAGGTTTTTGATTAAATAGCGGAATAGAAAATATGATCCCAAAAAAGTGTATGTATATCACACGTACACAACCACACTAGGCCCCAATTACTATTGTTTGTACCCCTAAAAGGCTAGGAGTAGGGGGAGTATGGAACAGGCAGCACCCTCAAACCTTCAGAAGTATGAGATGAACCCCAACAACTTGGAAAGGTGGATCTCTCTCACACGTACCAACACAGACTATCCCCCAATTTAACTGATCCCCAAAGGTTTTTGATTAAATAGCGGAATAGAAAATATGATCCCAAAAAAGTGTATGTATATCACACGTACACAACCACACTAGGCCCCAATTACTATTGTTTGTACCCCTAAAAGGCTAGGAGTAGGGGGAGTATGGAACAGGCAGCACCCTCAAACCTTCAGAAGTATGAGATGAACCCCAACAACTTGGAAAGGTGGATCTCTCTCACACGTACCAACACAGACTATCCCCCAATTTAACTGATCCCCAGAGGTTTTTGATTAAATAGCGGAATAGAAAATATGATCCCAAAAAAGTGTATGTATATCACACGTACACAACCACACTAGGCCCCAATTACTATTGTTTGTACCCCTAAAAGGCTAGGAGTAGGGGGAGTATGGAACAGGCAGCACCCTCAAACCTTCAGAAGTATGAGATGAACCCCAACAACTTGGAAAGGTGGATCTCTCTCACACGTACCAACACAGACTATCCCCCAATTTAACTGATCCCCAAAGGTTTTTGATTAAATAGCGGAATAGAAAATATGATCCCAAAAAAGTGTATGTATATCACACGTACACAACCACACTAGGCCCCAATTACTATTGTTTGTACCCCTAAAAGGCTAGGAGTAGGGGGAGTATGGAACAGGCAGCACCCTCAAACCTTCAGAAGTATGAGATGAACCCCAACAACTTGGAAAGGTGGATCTCTCTCACACGTACCAACACAGACTATCCCCCAATTTAACTGATCCCCAAAGGTTTTTGATTAAATAGCGGAATAGAAAATATGATCCCAAAAAAGTGTATGTATATCACACGTACACAACCACACTAGGCCCCAATTACTATTGTTTGTACCCCTAAAAGGCTAGGAGTAGGGGGGAGTATGGAACAGGCAGCACCCTCAAACCTTCAGAAGTATGAGATGAACCCCAACAACTTGGAAAGGTGGATCTCTCTCACACGTACCAACACAGACTATCCCCCAATTTAACTGATCCCCAGAGGTTTTTGATTAAATAGCGGAATAGAAAATATGATCCCAAAAAAGTGTATGTATATCACACGTACACAACCACACTAGGCCCCAATTACTATTGTTTGTACCCCTAAAAGGCTAGGAGTAGGGGGAGTATGGAACAGGCAGCACCCTCAAACCTTCAGAAGTATGAGATGAACCCCAACAACTTGGAAAGGTGGATCTCTCTCACACGTACCAACACAGACTATCCCCCAATTTAACTGATCCCCAAAGGTTTTTGATTAAATAGCGGAATAGAAAATATGATCCCAAAAAAGTGTATGTATATCACACGTACACAACCACACTAGGCCCCAATTACTATTGTTTGTACCCCTAAAAGGCTAGGAGTAGGGGGAGTATGGAACAGGCAGCACCCTCAAACCTTCAGAAGTATGAGATGAACCCCAACAACTTGGAAAGGTGGATCTCTCTCACACGTACCAACACAGACTATCCCCCAATTTAACTGATCCCCAAAGGTTTTTGATTAAATAGCGGAATAGAAAATATGATCCCAAAAAAGTGTATGTATATCACACGTACACAACCACACTAGGCCCCAATTACTATTGTTTGTACCCCTAAAAGGCTAGATGAGGAGTAGGGGGAGTATGGAACAGGCAGCACCCTCAAACCTTCAGTATGAGATTGTGTTCACTGTACCCCACAAAGATTGAGTTCACTGCACCCCACAATGATTGTGTTCACTGCACCCCACAAAGATTGTGTTCACTGCACCTCACAAAGATTGTGTTCACTGTACCCCCCAAAGATTGTGTTCACTGCACCCCACAAAGATTCTGTTCACTGTACCCCACAAAGATTGTGTTCACTGCACCCCAAAAAGATTGTGTTCACTGCACCCCAAAAAGGATGTTGTTCACTGCACCCCAAAAAGGATGTTGTTCACTCCACCCCAAAAAGATTGTGTTCACTGCACCCCACAAAGATTGTGTTCACTGCACCCCAAAAAGATTGTGTTCACTGCACCCCAAAAATGATTTTGTTCACTGCACCCCAAAAAGGATTTTGTTCACTGCACCCCAAAAAGGATGTTGTTCACTCCACCCCAAAAAGATTGTGTTCACTGCACCCCAAAAAGATTGTGTTCACTGCACCCCACAAAGGATTTTGTTCACTGCACCCCAAAAAGATTGTGTTCACTGCACCCCAAAAAGGATGTTGTTCACTGCACCCCAAAAAGGATTTTGTTCACTGCACCCCAAAAAGATTGTGTTCACTGCACCCCACAAAGGATTTTGTTCACTGCACCCCACAAAGATTGTGTTCACTGCACACCAAAAAGGATTGTGTTCACTGCACCCCAAAAAGATTTTGTTCACTGCACCCCAAAAAGATTGTGTTCACTGCAGCCCAAAAAGATTGTGTTCACTGCAGCCCAAAAAGATTGTGTTCACTGCAGCCCAAAAAGATTGTGTTCACTGCAGCCCAAAAAGATTGTGTTCACTGCAGCTCACACACAGAAAAATGGATGTGGATCACTGACACCTGCCTATCTCCAATCCCACACCACACAGCAATATCGATTGTAGTTTGTAGAACACAGTTTCCCTAAAATTCAGCAGACTCTGTCCCTAACAGGATTGAGAAGAGATCGTAGATCAGGATTGAGTGCAGATTCACCCCACCCCCCACACAGCAATATCGATTGTAGTTTGTAGAACACAGTTTCCCTAAAATTCAGCAGACTCTGTCCCTAACAGGATTGAGAAGAGATCGTAGATCAGGATTGAGTGCAGATTCACCCCACCCCCCACACAGCAATATCGATTGTAGTTTGTAGAACACAGTTTCCCTAAAATTCAGCAGACTCTGTCCCTAACAGGATTGAGAAGAGATCGTAGATCAGGATTGAGTGCAGATTCACCCCACCCCCCACACAGCAATATCGATTGTAGTTTGTAGAAGACACTGACCCTATATAATTCAGCAGACTCTATCCCTAAAATGCCTACAACTCGCCCTGCCTAAACACTCCGACCTGTCCCTCAATTCTATCCGGACACAAATGGTTTTTTCCTGCCTATCTTTCCCTAATCAGCAGCCAGCACGTTGATGTGTGCTCTGTCCCTGAATCTAAGCAGCATAATGACGCCGCTGCGGCTGCCTCGAACTTATAAAGACTTGGTCACATGCTTCAGACGGCCAATCACAGCTACTGAGACATTTGCAGGCATGGCTGGGATGGCTTAAGGCACACCAGTTAAACGATTGTTGATTGGCTGTTGAAAGCCCGCCATGAAAAGAGCGCCAAAGCATGCAAAACCCGGAAATAAAACGACCGAACACGGATTTTTACCCGAACATACAGTAAAGTGTCCGTGTCCGTGTTCGGGTACAAAAAATCCAATTATTCGGTACGAACACGAATAATACAGTCCGTGTTCGCTCAACACTACAGAAGAGAATTGGTGCTGGATGAAAGATTAAAACATAGAAGCATACAGTAGAAGAGTGATGACAGAAAAATACCAAGTGATCCATCCAGTCTGCCCTTTTAAAAAAATGTTTTTCATCTTTTTGTAAGATTTTAACCACTTTCCCTCTGGAGCAATTTTTCACACACACGCTAAAATCTACAATTTTGGCTAAAACATATTTTTTTTCTGAAAGTGGAGGCCCTGTAGAATAAAAAGATGGTAGTTGCAAATATGTCTGTCACACATTATACTGTTTATTACATCTATATTTTCAGTAAAAAAAATGCACTAAAGTGAATTTGAGTGCACGCAGACAATTCAATCCATAAATATTTTGTACAAAATAAAATATGAGGTTTTGTCGAGTAATTATATACTTAATATGTCAAGCTTCAACATCACTTTTACAGAAAAGCAAGGAAGCAGCTGCACAAATCTAAAACAAGCTTTGGACTAAGGATGAGCTGCCAGTTTGGTCCAAATCTAAATTCGGACTGAATTTTGCTTGTTCAAAGGTTCAGCAAACTGCTGCACTAAATGTAATAGTTTCACCTCAGGCTAGTTCTGAAAAAGCCGGAAGCTGTCAGCATCCAAAAAACTATGAGTCATCCTCACCTGGTCCATTCAGCTGTCAGCCAGGCAAATCCAACTGAGAGCAGACTGTAAAGAAAGCAGCCATGATTGTGTAAAGGAAAAATCAAAGTGCCCCCCCCAAATAAAAATCCACACCAGATGCTGGTGTGAGCTCATCTCCCTCCTTCCCTGGCCTGCCAGGCTTCATGTTCTTATGAGGATATTGATTTTGGGGGAAAACAATTTTTTTCTTTGTTATTTTCTTTGTGTGTTATTCCCCTTAAAACTCATGACATGATGGTATGGAATTAGGGGAGACCCCATGCTGACTTTTTTTTTCAGTGGTCATCAGGGCATATTTTGAGACCCCCTTTTTGTGTTTTTCCAATAAGCTCCCCCACAGACAGACCCCCACAACTACAGGGTTGTGGGGAAGAAGCCCTTTTACTCATTAACATGGGGACAAGGTGCTTTTCCAGGGGGCAAGGGGCAAGGTATCCCCCGTGGTAAATTCAGGGGAAGGTGTAGTCTTTAATTCGAGGGGGGAGCCCACTCTGTTGACAAACAGAAGTAAGGGGCCAGAAGCTGTCTTTGTTTCACTTAAATCATTTTTAAAACTGCTGCTCTCTGGCACTTTGGTACACGTTCCCCAGGGCAAAGCCATTTGTTTGACAATCCCTTGCCCAGTAGCCTAGAAAATGTCCATTACTGTTTTTGAACATTTTGCTCCTATTGAGTTCAATTGGGTTCGGATTCAGCACCCAAACTTCAGTAAATTTTGCTGAACCTGCCTCAAACTACACCCAGGTAATTTTAGCTCATCCCTACTGTGGATATCCCAGACATGTTTAAAGAGCTCAAGTCATTAAATTTGCTTACTGTTGGCTGGCTTAATACCTTACTGGAAGTCTGTCCCAAGCTTCAACTACTAATACGTTCTATGATTGATTTTAAACTTTCCTTCTACTAGTTTAACTTCACATTAATAAAAAATGCAACCCTCCTAAACCTACTTCACATCCTTAATATACAGTATTTAATGGTTTCAATCGTGTCCCCACTTTCCCCTCTTTCCTCTACTTAATTTGTTCCTGTGATCTATCTTGATCTATCTTGATATGTATTATTTTTCAGACCTTTCACCATTTTTGTTGCCCATCTCTAGTTTCATTTCATCTCATCAATATCTCACAAACTGGACACTGGAATTATGTCATAGATACCATTTAGAATTGTGTTATGCCTTTGTATAGCAAATGTTGGTTCCTGTGACAGATATATGTACCCTTTGGAAAGAGGTATACAAATCTGTCACATAGAAGCATGGGTACGGGTGCACTGATGCCAGAGTGTCTATACCGAACTAGAGCCTCAGTCAGTGTTCGGTTAACAGGCTGCACTGTGCTATTGGCTAGCAACCACTGACACATCTCTGGACCTATTCAGCTGCCAGCAGAAAACTTAATGTAAACAAATTGGCAAGGATGTTGGCTGATGTTATTGACCAAATATAGCTCTTGCCATATTTGGTTATGCAACAGTGCTGTGGATGCCTCGTTGTCACTAAGATGCCAGTGGTCACTGATATCTAATCAACCAGAGAGCCCCGATTGGGAAGCTGTCACATTTATGACAGGTTCCCAGCAGAAACATTCTATGCTCTTTACTAGCACTACACAGCAGCCCCACTCTGAGAACTAAACTCTATACAGGGGAATCAGAACCTCTTCCTCCTGCTGGTGTTTACTCTAGTGATGGACCCCAGAATGCTTTTTGCTTTCCCTATTGCTAGTCCACACTGCCAGCTCTTCTGTTAAGTACCCCAAAATGTTTTTCATCTGTAGTTCTGTCCAAAACTGTACCCCCAATAGTGTTCTCTGTCAGAGTTTTATTTTTCTCTAAGTGCATTATTTGGCATTTAGAAATGTTTAACTGCTGTTTCCACTGCTTTGACCATTCTTCCAGTAATGCAAATGATGTTAATTTGTACAAACACCTCTAGGAATATAAGCCTTATTCACATCTTTTGTGCATTTTGACACACCTTGCTCACCAAACCTATAGTTGATTCAGTTACAAAAAGAACAAACAGAACAGTATCTTATACAGATGCTTGTAAATCACTAGTGCTGGACTCTGTTCCCAGTTGAATTCTACTTACAACCACACTCAGATATCTGTCATTTAGCTAACTATGTATTCACTGAACCACCCAAGGATTAGGTTCTAGCTTGAACAAACTTTGTATGAGACAATTATAAAGAACAGTATCAAATGCTTTGCTGAAATCAAGATATTCTATACCCACAGGGCTTGGAAAGCAGTACTGGATTGTTCAGAGGGTGAGTATTGATTTTAGAGGGTTTTTTCACACCTGGGGAGCAAATAGGGCTTTTAAAAATGAACATTGCGTTTTGCTTTCAGTATGTATGCATGTCATGTTTATCCAGCTCTTTTTCATTTTATATTATTATTGTCAACTTTTTTGGTTGAAAAATACATGTAAAGAAGCGAATCCAGCTCAGTGCCTAACCTACGTAAAGAAGATAAAAGGAAAATAAATTTGGGATTACAAACTAATTGTTTGGTTCATGTATCTTTGTTATTTGCCTAAGGACAGGAAGCAGGTACATATTTTGTAAATTACCTGACCCCAGGATTCTGGCATCTGCTCCTGGGTGCTGGAGATGCAGAAATGTACTGTGCATCTTCAATAATGGTCTACTTGGAGGAGAACAGTGTTTTTTTGTTATCTAACCTGATCGAATAAGCCTGATGCTGACATGCAGAGTGGTTTGTATTGTCATAGCATTGCGCCTATGCATTTACTAACTCCCTAGGTATTGGAGTGGCTGTCTAAATTCTTTTTGTGTTGGGCACATATCTGTCTGAAAGAGGACAAACTACAGAAACAGACTGGGAGAACCAAGAGCATGTCTGGTAATAAAAGTAATGCTTAAAATTTCATTATGACTACTCACAATTTGATATAGGTGCCAGTGTGAACGTAGAAGGAACACATTCAGCAAAGATATGTATTTATGTTATTAGACTTATATGCATCATGGAGCGATAGATAGATAGATAGATAGATAGATAGATAGATAGATAGATAGATAGATAGATAGATAGATAGATAGATAGATAGATAGATAGATAGATAGATAGATAGATAGATAGATAGATAGATAGATAGATAGATAGATAGATAGATAGATAGATAGATAGATAGATAGATAGATAGATAGATAGATAGATAGATAGATAGATAGATAGATAGATAGATAGATAGATAGATAGATAGATAGATAGATAGATAGATAGATAGATAGATAGATAGATAGATAGATAGATGTGTAGATTATTCAATATAGAATAGTATTAGATTTAGGTTGTTGCTTTTAGCATACAGCAATATTTTCCTATTTTTGCAGAAAGCTCTTAGCAATTGGTTAAATCATAATCCCTAGTGACACATGCAATGATAACAACTGACTTCTTTCCCTCTCTGCAGCACTTTGTTGCTAGAAATGCTGAGTTTAATTAGCAGCACAATATTCAGAGGAGCAACCAGGTCACCTTTATGTCAGGTTTCCAGCAGTCAATTCTTTGCTCATTTTCTTAGGATTGCCCTCAGTGTCTTGCTCTTCACATAGAGCCCATGAAGTCAAGCATTTCAGGATTTTAAAAGAAAACCCTTTGATTGTGAGGATAATGTGATTATAAAGCTATGAGCTTCAAGAGAGTATTCCAAATGAACATTTGTAAGGCCTTTTTTATTTTAATTAAGCAATTACAGAAGTTCAGAGCATGGCATTCATATTTTCATGTTTATATACTGCTGTGCAGCATATTAGTACAGCATAGGTATGCTTAAATGGTAATTTTACAGCTCCAGGTGAAAATATATTTGCAGTTAATGTGGACTGAAGTGCGGAATTTCTATGTGTGACACTTAAAATGAAATGTCAAGTGAACTTAAATATGAGAGGTGTTTGACTTTGACAAGAGCATTGCTTAAACAGTTATGATGTGCAAGGATCAAAATGAAGACGTGTACTACATGTCTCAACACTCTGGTCCTCCTTGATAATCATCTCTCATCATGGCTGCATACGGCATTACGATACCTTTTATGATCTGAATAACAGCTATGAACCTACTATGTTGCACATTCAGCATCTTCATGATATTTCTTGTTACATTTTGAAAATTTGAGAATTAAAGCCCATCTCCAGACAAAAATTTATTTTACATTTTAGGCTGATAATTGTAGTTACCGTAAAATTGCACACAAATTAGGAAATAGCTTGTTTGCAGTTATAATTTGTTTGCATGGTACTACTAGACCAGTCTTTCACAACCAGGGCTCTGTAGAACCCAGAGATTGATAAGGGTTCCCTGAGTAGTAATGAGTTGCAACATGATCCTCTATCTTACAGTGCCTGCTAAACTTTGGGATGCTTTCATTCAGAGCCATTGACATGGAAATATTAGAGTCTCTCCACTGTTTCCTCATGCAAGTAAACCCACCAATAATCTTTTTTAGCCATCTGTGAGAGATTTATTCCTCTCACTAATCTACACAAATGTAGTGGGGGATTTTTTCCACCTAATGTAAGGGAGCACAACCCTGAGAACCAATGTAAAGCCAACACATTCTACTGACAACCAATGTATTGTAGCAGTACTAAATGCTAATGTATGGGGCATTGTTTCTCTCACTAACCATTAATGTAGGGATGCCCTTCTTCCGACGTCAACAATTCACAGTAGGTCAGCCCTTTTCCCACTATATACCAATGTAATGGGGCCCCTTTTTTACTAACCACCAATATACGGAGACTTTATTTTACTGACCACCAAAGTAGGGAGGCCCTTTTCTCCCTGACCACCAGTATAAGTGGTCCTCCTCTTATTGACCACCACTATAAAAGGGCACCTTCTTTAATTTACATCATAATAAAGCAGCCTTTCTTGCACTGATTACTAATGCAATGAGGCATTTCTCCACTGACCAGCAAAGTAAAGCCATACACTGATTGGTTCAGCAAGAACCAGACGAATTTGGATCAGGGTGTGGCCATCCCAGCGCAACAGAACACAATTGTTTGAATTACTTCTCTCTAAATGGATGGGCTAAAAAAAACCTTTCTCAATCAGCAACTGCAGCCACTGATTAATATATTCTGACAGCAGTGAGAGCCACTATCTACCTCATTTCCTCATTTGTGTGAAAGGGAGGGATCTGTTAGTATCAAAGGGGACACTGCAATTGATGTTTAAATCTTTTATGGTCAATATTATTCATTTAATTTATGACTATTCCTGAAAAATTATTTAATCACTGAGAGGAGTTAAAATATTCCAGGTGTTCTTTATTCTTACATATATTATATTATTATATCTAGGAATTACTGATCTCTTAGACCTTAACGTTTTGAGGTTCCCATGGGGTAAGAGGTTCAAAAGCTGCAATAGCAGATTTAGATACACTAACAAACTGAAGCTTAACTCCAGCTTACACTTTTTAAGCAGTTATAGAAAACAGTTTTGTTCTTTTTGGGATAAAGGTTTTACATAAAGAAGTAAAAGCTGAACATTGTAAGCACCCATGTCAGGTAAAAAATGGTTTGTCTTAACTAGGGATGAGCTTCGAGGTCAAGTCGAAGGTAAGTTCGACTCGAACATCGCTAATTTGATCATTCGTCAAATGACGAACAAATGTGCTTCTTCGTAGGAAATTTGAGTTTCCAAAAATGCACTGCACGCGCGTCGCACGTTCAGCGCATTATGTGATTGGCCAAAGCATGCACCCTGACCTCATGCTTTTGCCAATCAAATTATCTCTGCCATGATTGGACTAAAGGCAGGCTGCCTTTAGCCAATCATGGCTCAGGGGCAAAGTACACGCCCCACACTACATAAAGGCTGCTCGCGCTGCCACAGCGTGTAGTGTCATTGTGCGGGGGGATGAGACAGGGACAGGCACGCAATTCAGTCAGGGAGAGAGTAGTTTTTTTTTAGTCAGACAGTGCAGAGAGACTTTTCTAGCAGTGTAGGGAGGGCCAGGTTCCTGTGTGAGGTAGGGAGAGATTGATTTCTTTACATCATATCAAACAGTATAGCGCCAGTGAGTGAGTAGCAGTGTAGGGAGGGCCAAGGTTCCTGTGTGAGGTAGGGAGAGCTTTCTTTCTTTACATCAGATACCAATCACAGTATTGTTCATCGGTCAGTTTCTGCAACATTCTATAATATTCACAGACCTATAGGAATAGTAACAGTAATAGTAATAGTATAGTAATAGTAATAGCCACAGTAACCATTGCTCAGCTGTGGATCTTTCTATAGGGATCACAGACCTGTAGGAATAGAGATCACTTCAGATATCAGCCACAGTAATCTTTGCTCAGTTGTGGAAATTTCTATAGGGGTCACAGACCTGTAGGAATAGAGATCACTTCAGATATCAGCCACAGTAACCATTGCTCAGTTGTGGATCTTTCTATAGGGATGAAAGACCTGTAGGAATAGAGATCACTTCAGATATCAGCCACAGTAACCTTTTCTCAGTTGTGGGACTTTCTATAGGGATCACAGACCTGTAGCAATCGAGATTACTTCAGATATCAGTGAGAGTTTTGATAATCGGTCACTTTCGTATATCTATAATTACCACAGCTCATCTATAGGGCTATCAATTACATCATATAAGGTCATTGAGTATCTATAACATCATGTCCAAAAGGCTGACAAGGAGAGGCCAATGCTCACAGGCCACGAAAAGAGGGCAAGCAGCCTCTGTGTCCATTATGAAAAGTGGTGGTCACAGTTGACATAATGCATCCTCTGCAGGTGGGGCACGCCCGTCCTGTATTTCCGGTGCTGCCCATGCTATTCATTAACAACAGGATTTGGTGGAGTGGAAGAGTTGGCGGAGTGGATCAATAAGCCATCCTCATCCTCCTCTTCCTTTGACACCCATGCTCCCAGTAGTTTGCCTTCCACCGCAGCTGCTAAAGTGGCCATTCCACGGGCTCCTTCTCCACAGCTACTCCTTCAGTTACCCCACTATCATGCACGGAGGAGTCACCTGAACTATTCGATCATAGTGTCAGTGATATGCTCCTGGAGGATGCCCAGCAATTTGAAAGCTGTGATGTTGGTTCCCAGGTTGATGAAGGGAATAACGTGAGCCTAGAGAGAGGGGGTGACAATGATGGACAAGAAACCAGCAGCCATGTTGCCACAGCTGAAGCATATTGCCAAGTTTGCTCCAGTGACGAGGAGGGAGGGGATGATGAGGTCACTGATTGTACTTGGGTGTCTGACAGGATAGAGGAGGAGAAGGAGGAGGAGGAGGGGGAGGGGGAGGATGAGGAGGAAACACAACTCCAACTCCAGGATGTGCCGCCATAGCAGTAGCCAACCTATTGCGTCACAGCACAGAGCTCCACAGGTGCAGGGTGCTGCAAAATCCCTGCAGACTCCAAAAAGTTCATTAGTGTGGGCTTTTTTCAGCATCTTTGCAGTTTGCAACATCTGTCTAAAGTGGATCAAGCGTGGCCTGAACACCAGCTACTTGGGCACCACATGCTTGACAAGGCATATGACGACCTGTCATGCAGTCTGTTGGCAACAGCACCTGAAAGAGGCACCAGATCAAAACAAGCATACATTACCTTTCTCCTCATCTACTGTACGATCTCTAACACTACTATACCTCATGCCTTCTCAAATACCAGCATTGAGAGGGATGGTGGTATAGCAATGAGTGGCACAGAGACTTGCACCCAATCTGCTAGCAGTACACCACCGCTTGATTTGAGCAGCAGGCAAATTTCACTACCCCAGTATTTGAACCGTAGGAAGAAATACTGTCCCAGCCATCCACATGCTCAGCGTCTTATTGCTAGCTTGGCCAAATTGCTAGCATTACAGTTGCTGCCTTTTGAGCTGGTAGACTCGGCTCCCTTTCACAAATTTGTGGAATGTTCTGCACCACAGTGGCAGGTCCCAAAAAGGCATTTCTTTTCCCATAAGGCCAGTCCGACTCTCTACCCTCATGTGGAAGGTAGTGTTTTGGCCTCGTTGGACAAATCGGTCAGCAGGAAGGTGCACATTATTGCTGACACTTGGTCAAGCAGGCATGGACAGGGACGTTACATTTCTTTCACGGTACACTGGGTAACTCTGCTGGAAACTGGGAAGGATGCAGGACAGGGTTCAGTCTTGCAGCTTGTTTTGCCACCATGCCTCCAAAAAGCTGGTGCTGGTTCTGCCACATCTGGCTACTCCCCTACCTCCTCCTCCTCCATGTCCTCTTCTGCTAAATTCTCCTCTGCAGCAGCAGTGCTCCCTAAGGGTTCAAGGGGCTACGCAAGCAGTCAGGCTAAAAGATGCCATGCTATACTTCATTTGGTCTGTCTAGGGGATAGTAGTCACACCGGTGCAGAAATTCTGTCAGCTCTGCAGGGGCAGGCTCAGAGATGGTTGACATCATGACAGCTCGAGCCAGGAATGGTTGTATGCGACAATGGCACCAACCTTCACTCCGCCCTCAGACAGGGACACTTGACACATGTTCCATGCTTGTCACATGTTCTGAATCTGGTGGTGCAGCATTTCTTGACTAGATACCCAGGCTTCCAAGATCTCCTGAGGCAGGCCAGAAAAGTCTGTGGCCATTTCTGCCATTCGTTCAATGCCAGTGCTCGCTTATCTGTCATTCAAGGGGAATTGAACCTGCCCACCAACCGCCTCATTTGTGACATGCCCACCAGGTGGAACTCAAGGTTGGCAATGCTGCAGCAGCTGCACATGCAGCAGAAGGCCATAAATGAGTACCTGTGTGAGTATGGCACAAGGATAGGGTCAGGGGAGCTTGGTTTTTTTCGCCACGCCAGTGGCTTTTTATTAAGGATGCATGCATCGTCCTGTCACCATTTGATGAGGCCACAAGGATGGTGAGCCAGGACGATACATGCATCAGTGACACTATCCCGCTAGTCTAGCTGCTGGAGCACATGCTGCATGGAATCATGGACAGGGCACTTGAGGCAGGAAGAGGAGGACTTCCTTTCCTCACAAGGCCCCCTTTATGCAGATATTATTCCTGCAGGACCACAAAGCACACAGGAGGAAGAGGAGGAGGAGGATGAGGATTTCGGCAGCATGGATGAAGAGGAAGAGGATAGCATACAGCAGTCATCAGGGGATGGTTTTGATTCCCCAGAAACCCCAGGAGTTTTACGTGGTTGGGGAGAGGTTGCTCCTGCTGACAATGTCATCCTTTGTGACCCAGAGGACTCAGAAGCTCATGCCTCCTTCAACTTCAAGTTGCAGAGCTCATCCTGCCTTAGCAGAGGGAGCAGAGGATGAAACATCTTGAGGGGGCCTTGAAAAAAAATGTGTGTACCGCCTTTGCAGACACTGGGAAGTCAACATTCTCTGGATGTGTTTCTGAGGCATCGTTCAGCCAAAGGAAGAGTGGTGGAGAAGTTGGCCGGCTGACTGATGCCTTTAAACAGTTCTTTTGTCCTCAGCAGCACCCAGGGCTGTTTTAAGCAACCATTGCCAGCGTCTCCATCATATGGTGCATGATTATCTAAGGGCAAAATAAGACTTGGAGACCTTTCCAGCTGCACATCCACTGGCTTACTGGGTCTTGAGGATGGACTACTGACCAGAACTTGCTCAATATGCAATGGAGCTACTGGCCTGTCCTACTTCCAGCGTGCTTTCCGAATGGACATTCAGTGCTGCTGGAGGTTTTGTGATGGACAAAAGAGTGCATCTGTCCACAGACTCTGTTGACCAGCTGACTTTCATCAAAATGAGCCAGTCCTGGATCAACAAGAGCTATCAGGCCCCTGATGCTGATGTAACAGATTTAATTTTCTAGGGGTCTGCCATCCCTTGAAGACTGCATATGCTGCCTATCATATTCCTCTACCTTTATTCTGCTAACTTCCAACAATGTTTTTGGTTTAGGTCACTACCAAGCCCCAAGGCCTAATTTTTCTGCACTTGTATGACAGGTGCATACAATTGAAATGTCGTATGTCATTTTTAACAGCAGGCCCTGTCCCTGTGCCCTGCTAACTGTGAGGGGTTACGGTGTTCAGGCACCAAAACACCAAAGGCCCGAATTTTTTGGCACCTGTATAGCACATTTGATTTCAATTTGGATGGAATTCTTACCAGCAGGTCCCGTTCCTGCACCCAGCAAGAGTAACTGTGAGGCCTTGGTTACGGTGTTCAGGCAACACCTACCGCAAATGCCCAATTTTTGGAACTTGCATAGCACATGCGATTTCAAATTTGCATGGTATACTTACCAGCAGGTCCCATTCCGGCACCCAGCAAGAGTAAGATAAAAAGTGGTTGAAAAACACAGGGGAATTCTCAAACACTCGCCCAGCGCTTACAGTTAAGAGGGAGAAACCATGCAATCACAAGTAAAAACAGGTAATAAAATTTCATAAAATTTTGCTGATCGCAGCTGCTGTAATAATGAAACAGTCTAAAAGATAATGTAATTCAATACTAAAACCAAAATGTCCAGCAAAAATCACATTCAGCAGCGCTCAATATGTCTTTAACATATTAAGATCATAAAGTCCTCATATAAGAGTATTATACCGCCAAACAGTCTTTATTCAAGGCAAAAACCAGATATTCCATAGATAATAGGTGTTCCCGGTGCTCAGTAATAGATAATCCGGCATTAACCTTCACCACACCATCAGTGACCCCTTAAGAGTGGGCACTCACCAAAAATAACATGGTAATACGCCTGTAAGCATTGGTTGCTTGAACCCTTGACACTCCAGACCACCTCTGCTTCCACCAGAAGATCTCCGCTCTCCAGTATCAGACAGGGATCAGACCATACCCAAAAAAATTGGAAAAGTAGGAGGCACAATAGTGTGATACCGTTTCAAAACTTTTATTATGTAACCACACGTCAAAATAAAACCCCCCACATCCAATGTGCTTACATCAAGATAGAATTTTTCAAGCATAAAAGTGATAATCACGATGTGATGGCCAGCTCACCGTTGCTGCATAGATTCCGCCTGCCTGACCTATGGGTGAGATCCGGAATCCAGCCAAAACCTCGGTGATCATCAGCGAGACAGCGTGCCTGTGTCCTGACGCGTTTCGTCGTATGTGACTTCTACTGAGGACTCCAGGAGTCCACCTTCTATGTATCAATAAATCGTTTTGGAAAAAAAAAAAAAGAAAAGGAAGTCCATTGTTCCCTTTATTATTCATCCTAAGTTTGTTAGAATAGTAAAAGCTGATACATCTATACAGGGTTTCAATGCTTTTGGTTGAGAGTACAATTTGGCGGCATACGCAGACGACCTGCTATTTTTCTTAACCCATCCGCAAATTTACATCATTAACCTGTTAAAAGCCTTCACTATCTTTGGTTTTTGTATCCAATTTAAAAAATGAGTTACTCAAAAATCGGAAGCACTGAACCTTACTTTACCCCAGTAGAAAGCAACTTTACTAACGTCACCCTGCCAATTTAAATGGGGACCCAGGTCTCCTAAATATCTAGCAATATGGCTAATCACTACTATGAAGTCTTTATATGAGAGGAATTTTCTTACCTTGCTTAAGACAATCAAACAGGACTTAAAACATGGCATTTTTAATGCTTTTCTTTGTTTAGGAGAGTAGCAGTTCTCAAAATGAAGATCTTACCTAAAGATCGTACTACCATTACCAATTCTATGTAATGTATGCCCTGCTAATCAAAATCCCTGACAGTTTTTTTCAAGAAATTACACTCCCTGCAAGTACAATTCGTGTGGGCCCACAAATGATTGGCATTGTCATAGTGAAACCAAGGATTAGGACAGGCTGGAATCAGATGAATTGTCCATATCTTTATAATACTCACTTCATATTTCTTGGAATTCTTGGAATTCTTGCAATTCTTGGAATTCTTGCCCTAGTCATTTAAAAAGACATCCTATCATAGGTAACACATTGGAGATCTTCCACAAAGTGAGTGGGTCACATAAGCTTTCTTCTGCACAAGGCTCATTACCCATTTTAGTTGATAAATAGAGTGAATAACACCCTTTTCAAGAAGGGGGAAAGCAACAGGCCTATTTTAGCAAATAATTTCTTTAACTCAGACACAACCAAAACTTTAACAAATGTGAGAGTTGACTGCACTCTGCCTGTACTTCCTTTCTGGACATATCTTTTTTTTTTAATACTTTATTTGTTTTTTGTTTTTTTCAGTTTGACAGGAAAACAAGTATCCGTGACAGAGTAAACATATATAGGCTATCTCTGAATGAATCTTAGTTCTGATAGCCATTTATAGTTCACACGCAAGTGAATGCTGAATAGGGTACAGAAATATTTGTAACCATACAGATCTTAAGGGGTGTAACAACAGTAATGAGAAAGTGCATAATGAAGGGTGTAAATAAAAAAGAATCCTCCACTCCCTTTGGCCTCGCCCCTCCCCTTCTCCAAGCAGAGGAGGGAGGGGGAGACCAGTGAGCGTAAGGTCCTGGTGTCATGCCCCCCAGGAGGAAGACATACACACCAAGTCCATATCTCATATAAGTTTAGTAAGTTATCTTCTACTTCAAATAACCTGTGAAATATGTAACAGACCGTGAGATGATTATAGTTTGGAGACAATGGATGGACCATATCTAAAATGAAACGCATGTGTGGTTTGCATCAATATTGTGACATCACAGTACAGGTTGAGGGTCAGGGAAAGGAGAGAGGTAAAAGGGGTAGTATGGGTAATTTTAATCCTTTGGGTCATATTGCAACAGGGAAGAGGGGAGGGGGGTAAGGGATGACCAGGGGTGAGCACATAACTGAAAGTTATTCAAGTAGGTGGGAGGGGTCCCTTGTTGATGTTAGATGTGGAATGAATAAAGAGGTGGATAGGGTTGCCCCTGAGTTAGGTTAAATGCAGGAGGGGATCCTATCATTATCTTATGGGGAATGAAGTCCTGCTGTAGTGAGTTCCATTGTTTGTATAAGAAATGGGAAGGAGACCTGTGTGGTCTGTAGCTGGTAGTGTTGAAGTGATGAAGGGAGATCATTTGCATTGAAATCTGGGAGACAGTCCTCTTTTGATTAATGTTGCATCAAGCTTTTCTTTGTTCAAGAGGGATGTGAGGTCAGACTGAATGTCTTGAATTGTAGGTGGGCTGAAGGAGGACCATTTTTTGAGTATGGCACGTCTGGCTGTCATGAAATAGTGGATAGCCACGCTTTATTGGGTTGGGATTTTGGTTGATGGGTAGTTAAGCAGTTGGAGGAGGAGGAGTCTAGGTGACCAAAGAGTAGGGAAAAAAATATCATTAGAGGGGGGTGTCCTGTGACTTTAGGCGCATAGGTTCTGGCTTGTTTCCAGAAAGAGGAGATGTAGATTTAAAGCCAAAATCTGTGGATCAGTGAAGGCCTCTCTTGACCATATAGTGGAAATTTATGTTTGGATGGTTGTTGTGGTGAGGTGAGAAAAGGGATGTAAGCACAATGCAGTATTTTAACTTGTTGTTCACGCCAGAATTAGTTGGAGACAAAAGATCATGTGGAGATATATTCAGCTAGGATTCGACTAAGTGCTTCGGGGGAGTTGAAGTCAGCATTCCATGATGCGACTGAAGTCTCTTGAAGGGGTTTGGTGAGATGTGTGTTCAAAGGTTTATATATGTCCGATATCTTGAAGCATTGTTGATCCAGAAGAGTGTCGAGAAATGAAGATCGGAAGTGTTGAGGTTTGTTTAGGCATAAGCTGACTACATGTTGGACAGCTTGGTGGACTAGCAGGAAATGGACTAGCAGGAAATGGTGCTTTGGTAGGTCGAAGAGGGTTAGGTTTTGTGAATCAGTGTGTGAAAGTAAAGCAGTTTCTGTTGGAGATGAGGGGGTGCAGAGCAGAGTTTACAGTGAAGAAGGGCTTGTAGACTGAATGGAGTAACCATTTGAGTTTCTACACTTAAGTTGGAGTATCTGGAGGTTTGAGAGATCCAGTCTAAAAATATTCTTAAAAGGCAGGAAAGATTATACACTCTAATATTAGGGGAATTAGCTCCCCCTTCACTCCTCGGGAAAAATATATTTTTTTTAATGAGATGTGGGGGCGTCGCCTGTGCCAGAGAAAATTAGATAAGGCTTTATGTATTTTTTGGACATCTTTTTGCCTTAAAAGAAAGGGAATAGTTTGGAGGGGGTATAGTAGTCTGGCAAAGCTAACCATTTTGAACAAATTACACCTCCCAAAGAGCGTGATGGGGAGGTCCATATACGTCTCCAGTTCACCAATGATTCTAGAAATGACAGGAGTGAAATTGAGATTGCAAAGAGAAGTTGGGGTTTTGCCAATTTATATCCCTAAGTAGGTGATGTGATTTTTTGCTACAGAAAATATGGACGAAGCGGCCCATAAGAGGGATCTGGAGTGGAAGAGAGGAAGGATCTCACTTTTGGCAAAGATGATACGGAGGCCTGAGTATCCTCTGAACATTGTGAATATGCTCTGTATAAGGGGCATGTCGAGTGCATTGTTGGAGGAGAAGATGAGTATATCCTCAGCAAACAGTGCTAGATGTAATTCCTGATTTTCGATATGAACGCCATGCAGGGAGGGGTGGGAGATCAGAAAGCGAGAGAGGGGTTCGAGGGCTAGGTTGAAGAGAAGGGGGGAGAGGGGACAACCTCGTCTGGTTCCTTTGTGAAGGTTGATAGCTTTTTAAATGCCATCAGCTGCTACAATGTTTGCAGTAGGGGCAGCATACATAGTGGTAATTAGGTGAAGGAAGACTAACGACAGCCAGGGGAAGCCTATGTTGTCAAAGGCTTTTTCTGCATTGAGAGATATTATGGCTATGTCATCACTGAAATTTGTCTTGGCATGTTCGAGAACCATAAGCACTTTTTGAAATTTTGGAAGAAGCAGAGTGGCCTTGGGTGAAACCTGCTTGTGCTGAATGAATTAATGTGGCCATGATGTTGGCTAGTCTGTTTGCGATTATCTTGGAGAGGATTTTAGAGTCAAGGTTGAGTAGGGAGATCGGTCTATAGGAACTGGGTTCTGCTGGGTCCTTACCTTTTATAGCTATCAGCCTAATGTGGGTCTGGAAACCTGATGGGAGGCAGTACCCACCCTGGAGAATCTTACGGTATACTCTTGCAAGGGTTGGGACCACAGTATGTTCCACTAGTTTGTAGAAATCGGGAGTATACCCATCTGGGCTGGGGGTTTTCCCATTTGCAAAGGAGGAAATCGTTTCATGATGGACATATCTTTAAATGCACAGTTACTTAACAAGCATACATATAAAATAACACTTTATCCGGCCTCTTACGACACTAGAACAAATTTGCCTGAGGGGTACAGAGTGCAAAAGGACCACCTCCATGTCATATTCATGGCAGCAATGGACACACAACCAAACACAGGACAGATTTAAATAAAAGATGAAAAATGGCATACCATGTGTATTTTGGCGCATAAATGCTCTTTTAGCACCTATTCTCAAGAAGCTGCTTATAAATTGCTAAAGGCATTGGTATGCTACCTCTTCTAAACTTAAGAAGTGGTTTCCACAATCTTCTGTCCTGTGTTTAGTGTGGTCAATCCCAGGGCTCCCTTGCTCATATTTGGTGGTTTTGCCTCCACATTGCACAATACTGGACCCAAATCCATAACCTTATCTACCAAATCACGGACACAAAGTTGGACCTGACTCCAGCATGTTGCCTTTTACATATCTTGAAATAACCTTTACGCAAATGCAAGCAAACTTTGGGGAAACACCTTCTCAGTATAGCAAAATTATTAATCCCATAGCATTGGGAATCTACCACTAACCCTACAATTAAAGAATGGCTACAATGGTTGGTGACCCAGGTGGTGGTGTTGCTGGCAGATCCTCTGTTTGCGGGGTGGCGGGTGCCACTGTCACTACAGAGGTGGATGAAGAGGCCAAGACTGCAGCAGAAGAGGAAGCAGGAGGAGCCAGAGACCTTTCTTGTTTTTTGAGGTGTCTACTCCACTGCAGCTCGTGCTTTGCACTTAGATGCCTGGTCATGCAGGTTGTGCTCAGGTTGAGAACGTTTATGTCTCGCTTCAGGCTCTGATTGCACAACATGAAAACCACTCGTGTCTTGTCATCAGCACATTGTCTGAAGAACTGCCACCCTGGGGAACTCCTTGAAGCTGGCTTTGGTGTGCTCCGTCCCTAGCTGCGTTGGGCAGTAGCAGGCGTACTGTCTAGGGGACGACTGCTCCGCTTTTGCACCCTGCTCCCTCTTCTGTTGTGCTGGTGGCTCTGTGCTACCCATGCCTCTTCCTCCATGTGGGGTCGAGGACCTCATCATCCTCCACATCATCTTCCACCCAGTCTTCACCCCTTCCCTCCTTGTCGGTCTGCACAATTCTGAAAGCCGCAGCATTTGGCACCTGTGTTTCGTCATCATCCGAGACTTGCTGTGATGGTCCTCCCATGTACTCATCTTGAAACATAAGTGGTTGGGCATCTGTGCACTCAATCTCTTCCACTTCTGGGGCAGGGCTAGGTTGATGGCCCTGGGAAACCCTGCTAACAGAGTCATCAAAAAGCAGAAGAGACTGCTGCATGACTTGGGGCTTAGACTGCTTGGCTGATTTGCAAGGGGGTGAGATGAAAGACTGATGGACATCGGCTGCAGGTGCCAACTCTGATGTTTCAGCAGAAGACTGTGATGGCACTGGAGGCACTGTCAGCAACCCAATCTACTATCGCCTGTACTTGTTCTGGCCTCAACATTGGAAGAGCCGCATTAGGCCCGACCAAATACTGCTGCAGGTTCTGTCGCCTACTCGCACCTGAGGAAGGTGTTTCGCTTGTGCATGTAGCTGGCTCAACAGATCAACCACGTCCTCTCCTTGCAACAGGAGCTCCACCAGCATCACCACCACTGGGGCCACGTCCCTTATTTGACGTTCTCCTCATATTTCTCAAATATAGGATCTTGCCCAAAAGAGTGTTTTTAAACACCCAGAAAATTATAGCTATATAGCTTAAAATGCACACTGAACAATGCGGCAGAGGCCCCAGATGAAGGGTATATAAACATATGAATGATCGTTGGATAAACCTAAAACACGTAGTTAGATAACCCTAAAAACCTGATGAAGATTCAGCAAATAAAATACGAGTATGGCGAGGTCCAACCATAGAAGGATGGAAGGGCCTCATCCACACCAATAAAATAGTATGCGATGGTGAAGAGGGTTACTAATTAGGTGAGCCTGAACATACCCTCGTTTTATTAAACAATTAGCAATAAAAACATAGAACCATAAAAATGGATGAGACCGATTCATAGTCTGATCATCACATAACTTGTATAGTAAATATTACAAGCAAACTTCATAGTCACAGCCAGTATGGGACGGTCTGACGCATTTCGCTGTATAAGTAGCTTTCTCAAAGACCCCTTTGAAATCCCAGGTGGACAAAAGTGCAAGTGCTCTCAACATGAAGTTATGGATTAAGGACATCAATCGCTCACAAGGTACCCCGGACGACCCATGGGCACAACCAACAATAAGGTACCTCGGGCAAAACCCACAGGACCCGTAAAGGGAGGATGTCGAGTCCACCACCCTCAGGGAGAAATAGATGAACCATTCCAACGCAGACAGGGAAACCCCTGAACTGTCACCCAGACTGTTGTGTGAGCCCCGTCTCAAAAGAGATTCATTCCTCACAGTGACTAGCAGAGTAGCAACAGTTCGGTATTCACCTGAGGGGGAGACAGCCGCAGATGGAGGGTAATGCCAAAAATGGGTGTTTTTTCAAAGCCTGAAAATTCGTCATGGACGCCGCCTCCGGGTTACGTCATCGGAGACCCGATCGATGCCATTTCCGGCATTCATCGGGACTCCATCCAGCCGGCGGACGTGCCGGCTGGGTGCTCGGGGCTCCCGGTGGGACGGTAGCCCCGAGCAAAGCCGCGGAAGGCGGCGGGAGGGGGGGGGACGTCCCCTCCCGCCCCCCCGGGTAACGATCGAGCGGCTCCCGAGCCGCATCGATCGTTACCGACGGAAAGCCGACCGTCGGCTTCAAACAACGGTACCGGGATGATGCCTCTAGCTAGAGGCATCATCCCGGTATAACCCCGCAAAGTCTGATGACGTAGAGGTTACGTGACTGGTAGTAAAGTGGTTAAAATGCACACTGAATAATGCTGCAGAGGCCCCAGATGGAGGGCATTGACAAAAAATGGTGTCAGAAATGTCACAAAAGCGCATATGCAGTGCTGGTGCACTGAGCTTGCATAAGACTCCAGCTTATATAGAGGCTGGGTCACATGCTGAACTGGCCAATCACAGCCATGCCATTAGTAGGCATGGCTGTGATGGCTTCTAAGGGCACATGAGTTAAACACTTGTTGATTGGCTGCCCTGCAGCTTTTTTTAATGTGCCATTAAATTGGCGAACACCGAACTCGATAACATACAGTAAAATGTTCGGGTTCAGGTCCGGGTACCAAAAACCCTAAAGTCTGGTACGAACCCGAACTTTACAGTTCGGGTTTGTTCAACCCTACTAATAGATATTTAATTACCTTTGGATTTTTCTTTCATGTTCTTTTGTTCTCTGAACTCCATGAGTGGATTTTCACTCTTTATTTCTTCATTTCCTTTTTTTCTTATTTTTCTTCAGCTTACTATTATGGACTTTGGATGCCAATTCACATTCTGACTACTCTACTGCTGCATTGTCAAACATAACAAAAGTTGATAATACTCATGCATATTATGTTTTCTCTTGTATAACTCTATAATTCTTTGAAGTATTTCAATAAACATTTATGTGAAAAAAAAAAGAATACTTAGTAATTTTCTCTCTGTTCACACCATAATGCCATATTAGGGTGCAACAAGCTGCATAAAAACACAGCATGTCTGCATCTATAGGTATCACAATCACCCCAACTTTTTGCAACATGCTGCAGTGCATAGAGAGGAATGAAGTATCATTTTGTGACATGTCAATAGAGTAAAAAAAAAAAAAGAAATAGTGAAGTACATTGTAACAATACATTGCACTGCATTGTAAAACAATATGTTGCACTGTTCCTTATTGCCCCTACACAACCTACACAAGCACACATGCAGTAGCATTGGGAGGCATTATTTTCTTCTCAATGGTTGTTTTCAGCTCCCTTCTATTGTTGAAGAGATAGCATTTTTGGTATATTATTTTGTTGTCATTAACTTTTAATGAGACTTAGAAGAGTCTCCTATCATGTTAGCCATTGATCATTGCAGAGCATTCGTAGTTTAAGCAATCCCTTTTATTAGCTGTTTCAATATATTAAAGATGCAAGCTTTAGATACCTTCCTCAGGTTTTTTACAGTTTGATGAGGGTTGATAAAAATTGGAATTTTGCCTCTTGGTAGTAGTAGTATATTGTCCACTTTACCACTAAAAAAATCAAATTTTTTATTAAATTAATAAAAATTACAAAATCCAAGCAACGATTTCTCCCTGTAATATTAACATGTGATTAGAAGTAAAATTAAGTCACTTGACAATGCTGTTCAATAAAATCTTTCCTATACACTGTATGGTATTTGCACCATTACTTTTACCATTCTAATATTTTTATTTCATTACAGTAAGTGTTTTTGTTCAAAATTCGCCACTAGGCAAATTTCCATATTAGTGGTCTTTAAATTAATATAAATGTATTATATTTTTAAACCAAAGTATGCAAGTGCTGAGACATAATTCCCGTTTATAATCATATGTTTTGATGTTCCAAATGTGAAAGCTACCATATGTTTGGACATATGTTATTATATGCTATTGGCCATTTTCCTCAGCTTAGCCTTATTCTTACAAATACAACTTCACAAATCTAATGCTGGTTCTATATTTTTCTTATATACAATATATACTGCAGCAACGCCAGCTAAAGGTGGGCATTGTCTTACAAAGGAAACAGTATAATAAAAATTTCAAGTATGTTTTATTTTAGCCAGGTAAATATAAAATATTTGTGAAAAAGAAAGTGTGCTGGTCTGTGATAAGCTGCTCCCAGATGATAATAAATGTATGGTGTAAAATAAGTGGTGCGCTTTATCCAAGTGATTATGTACAATTCAATGTGCATAAATCTCAAATGTGCATAATCAAAATACACAAAATAATGGTGAAACAAAATATATGGTGAAACAAAATATATAGTGAAACAAATATATATATATATATATATATATATATATATATATATATATATATATATATATATATATAT
Source organism: Pelophylax lessonae (assembly GCF_965119305.1). NCBI lineage: Eukaryota > Metazoa > Chordata > Amphibia > Anura > Ranidae > Pelophylax > Pelophylax lessonae. The sequence goes on from NC_138774.1 coordinate 138,400,845, forward strand.
ATGAAAGTCCCAAACACAACGTGTTTAAACTTCTTAAATGGTATTCAAGTGATCAATAGTGTTGTCAGATGGTGATGGAATCAAAAAGGTGACTCTACAATTCCCTCCACCTGTTAGAATTACTCCTTACCGGACGGATTAAAAGTAAGTGCTCATCATTGCAATATTCAAACATCAATTCCTGTGCCCAAACCAAAAAAAATCGTGCTCTCCACCTTGCATGCAAAATAGCCTGCTTGGCCTCTTACCGGAAAGGTATGAATAAAGCACTCTGCAAAAACTCCTGGAGGTGAATTGCTCTCTATCCAGATGACTCTAAGCAGCCGATTGGTAGGATTCAGCAGAAAGATCGTAACCACTCCAGCATAACATGTGAAAGGAATGACCACTAATAGTGCATTACCCTTAATACATTGTTTATTTGAAAACATATATGCACTGTGTATTCCCGGCAATAATTAAAATCATATGCCCACACATCCTCAACCTGATCCTTCCGGCCAACCTCCGATATTTGAATACAGAGGTATTATAAAATAGATGGGATTAAGTGTTCCCACTTCCACATCTAATATTCAATTCATAATTAAAATCAAGTCCGTAGACACTAAAACTAAAATATTAAAATATTAAAATTGTCTGATGGTGACATCGGAAGTGACTATTACTCCACTTCCTAACTATGGTGACAACTTAAATGTTATTGTAACGTTGAATTTCAGACATTTTAATCAACATTGGACCAATACATGACAACATATCTTCTAATGTATATGTCTCCCTATAAATCTATAAAGTGTATAAAATTTATTAAATTTATTAAAACATATAAAATTACGTTAAAATATACCTCAAAGTGTATGTGTTAATGAATAAATATATACCAGATATCTCATGCTGATCTACAGTCTAAAATTGAAAGGGAATTTACTGGCTTTGTGTTTAGCTGTTATTAATATGTGAATTGATGTCCCATTCTATGTTATGGCCCCTTGGCCTAAAACATTTGAGCTCATAAATCCAAAAAGTCTCTCCTCTAGAAATTGATCTTTTCAAGTTACTTCCTCTCCAATGAGGGACGTGTTTCTCAATAACTGTGATTTTCAATTTCTTGGAGTCCATGTGGCATAGTGTTGAGACACACTATGTCCTGGAAAGCCATTGTGAATGTTAGTCAAATGCTCTCCTATGCGAATGCAAGCTGTTCTTATCGTTCTACCTATGTATTGGAGATTACATTCGCACTGTAGCAGATAGATGACCCCTTTAGTGTGACACAAGATAAACTCTCTGATAGGATATTCCTTCCCTGTTATAGTGGAAAAAAACTTTTTGGTTCTCACTGTGGTGGCCTCTTTACATATACAACACGTTTTACATGGATAGAAGCCTTTCATGTCTGGGAATATCCTTGTCATGGGAGGTTTTTCAACTGGATTCCTGGCTATTAATTCTTTCAAATTTGTTGCCTTTCTGAAAATTATTTTTGGTTGAGTAGGTATTACTGGTCCCAGGATTTTATCCTCTTGTAGGACCCCCCAGTACTTTTTAAAGACGTAGTTAAGCCATTTATAATTACTGGGAAACCTAGTAGTGAATGCATACTCAAAGTGAGGAGATATTTCTTTCGATTTGTATTTTGATTCCACAAGACTCTTCTGTTCCATAGGGGTGACATTTTCAATCTCTTTGTCTAGTTCTAAAATGTCATATCCTTTTTCAACAAATCTCTGTTTCAGAGTTCCCACTTGCTGTTGAAAATCTTCCTGTTCAGTGCAGTTTCTTCTTCTGAACAGGAAGATTTTCAACAGCAAGTGGGAACTCTGAAACAGAGATTTGTTGAAAAAGGATATGACATTTTAGAACTAGACAAAGAGATTGAAAATGTCACCCCTATGGAACAGAAGAGTCTTGTGGAATCAAAATACAAATCGAAAGAAATATCTCCTCACTTTGAGTATGCATTCACTACTAGGTTTCCCAGTAATTATAAATGGCTTAACTACGTCTTTAAAAAGTACTGGGGGGTCCTACAAGAGGATAAAATCCTGGGACCAGTAATACCTACTCAACCAAAAATAATTTTCAGAAAGGCAACAAATTTGAAAGAATTAATAGCCAGGAATCCAGTTGAAAAACCTCCCATGACAAGGATATTCCCAGACATGAAAGGCTTCTATCCATGTAAAACGTGTTGTATATGTAAAGAGGCCACCACAGTGAGAACCAAAAAGTTTTTTTCCACTATAACAGGGAAGGAATATCCTATCAGAGAGTTTATCTCGTGTCACACTAAAGGGGTCATCTATCTGCTACAGTGCGAATGTAATCTCCAATACGTAGGTAGAACGATAAGAACAGCTTTCATTCGCATAGGAGAGCATTTGACTAACATCCACAATGGCTTTCCAGGACATAGTGTGTCTCAACACTATGCCACATGCCATCACAAGGACTCCAAGAAATCGAAAATCACGGTTATTGAGAAACACGTCCCTCATTGGAGAGGAAGTAACTTGAAAAGATCAATTTCTAGACGAGAGACTTTTTGGATTTATGAGCTCAAATGTTTTAAGCCAAGGGGCCATAACATAGAATGGGACATCAATTCACATATTAATAACAGCTAAACACAAAGCCAGTAAATTCCCTTTCAATTTTAGACTGTAGATCAGCATGAGATATCTGGTATATATTTATTCATTAACACATACACTTTGAGGTATATTTTAACGTAATTTTATATGTTTTAATAAATTTAATAAATTTTATACACTTTATAGATTTATAGGGAGACATATACATTAGAAGATATGTTGTCATGTATTGGTCCAATGTTGATTAAAATGTCTGAAATTCAACATTACAATAACATTTAAGTTGTCACCATAGTTAGGAAGTGGAGTAATAGTCACTTCCGGTGTCACCATCAGACAATTTTAATATTTTAATATTTTAGTTTTAGTGTCTACGGACTTGATTTTAATTATGAATTGAATATTAGATGTGGAAGTGGGAACACTTAATCCCATCTATTTTATAATACCCCTGTATTCAAATATCGGAGGTAGGCCGGAAGGATCAGGTTGAGGATGTGTGGGTATATGATTTTAATTATTGCCGGGAATACACAGTCCCATCTTAAGTATTATCCAGCTGAGGATCCCAATATTTGGTCATAAAACGATGCATTTGATAAGTTTTATTAAGTGGGACCCATTAGAGCCTTCCGGAGCTTTTTTCTGCTGACACCGGAAGTGACGTGGCTCCCCTTAGAATAAATAGGACGGAAGTGACGGCGCGCGAGTACCTCCTATCTCTGAAGACATCCAATCAGAGGAAAAGCGCCAGAAAGGAGGCGTGCAGTCACCACGTCGCTCGTAGTCTGTGCTGCAGCCGGACTCGGGCATCATAGGAATCCCTCACCGCTTCATTGTCTTTATCTGCGTTAATCTGCCAGCAAACATGTAAGTGCATATATGTTTTCAAATAAACGATTGTAAAATATAGAATATGTCTCTAATATTCTAATCTCTTTAGGCGTTTAGATTTGATTAGCATTGATAGCCAGACTGACTTTAAAAACAAAGTGTGACTTTATTCAAACACACTTGGCATCAACAATACAATGTAAAAGTATAACAGTTCAGTTCAGTGTGGGTCAAAAAATATGAGGAATAAAAACAATACTTCATGGAAAAAATGTGTTCAGTTTGAAGTCATGGCTGTATAGCCATGTGTGATCCTCAGTGTCCTTCTTCAGTGTAAAATGTCTAGTTAGAAGCAGGAAATGACGTTGCTATGTTTCAGAGAGCAAAACACCTGCTTAGGTTGTCAAAAAGTCTATGAATAGATTTGCGTGGAGAAAAAGTAATGTGTGGTCTTCCTTGGTCTGTGTGTCTGTGTGTGAGAGTCCGAATCGCCTGGCAATTTATCTTACATGTATACGTCATGAACTTCCAATACTCCAAGCCTTGTATGGCATCATCCATAATTTCTGCTAACTTTAGTTGTTCTATACAAGAGGAGGTACTAAGCTCATAGAGTCATATGTGGATCTTTGATTGACAAGCCCACATGTAACACCCTATTCCTGTAACGTCTAATGTGGCTGATGTCATGTTAAACCATATAACCATCATTTATCTTACACAAAAGTAACACTTATAACCAACTTATACAACTTGTATAACATTAAGTAAATACATACAAATACTATTAATTATGACTGGGATAACACTAATCCTAACTAACATTATTTAAACTAATATATGTAATTCCTAGTATTACACATGGATCCTATTCTTGTCTTCCATGACATACTATCCCGGCAGATACCTTATATGTCATCTTCCAACTAGCTACATACTCCAGAATTATCTGACATTTTACTGTCTCAGCTCAGATGAAGAACTCCATTGTTAATCACTGGATCAAGGTCATTCACACATAATAATACTATGATTAATCATAAAATCACATATATTTTGCAAGCTTGCTGTGAATATAATATAATTCCAATAAGTGCCGAATTATGAATTTGGAATAAATATCTAACAATTCCCCCTGAATTATGATTAATCATACTAAAATAATAAATCCACACAAAACATTCGTATCTCATTTACACAACCTTGTATCAAATGATCGAACACAATATTCTTCAGAACTGAACCAGCCAGAAATAACTCTCCTTTTAATCTCTCTTCTCCTTCCTTAGCTCCTCTTGGATCTATCTATTCAAATTTCTAAAATAATTATATAGATTTTTAAATCTGTATAACATAATAATTGATATCAATATAATGAATAATAATGGTAATAATAATAATAATTAAATGATGTAATATTATATTTCCATATTTGTGCTTAAATAATATTTTAGCTCTTTGGAAATATACTTGTCATAACTTCCTAATTTTCTTCTTTTTTTAAGAGTGATATATTTTCTTAACTTATTAACAAAGGATGTTCTATTTACTAGAATGATAGTGAAGTTTTAACCTAAAAATATTCAATATATGAATAAGGAAAAATAAAATAAAAAATAATAATAATAATACTCTTAACTTAATATGAACATTAGTTTCAAAATAATTGGATAATCAAAAATGTATATGTGGAAAAAAAAATAATAATGTTTCAGTCCTTATTTTTATCTGTAATAGATAAAGTTTCTTCTGATGAATCCTTTCTTCATGTAATGTTTATAAAATACGTTCTTCTTTAAGTTCTGTTAGGTTAGAAAAACCTTGTTGAATAAGATAAAACAGTCATAAATATGAAGTATACATCGTTTGTCCAATTCTTCAACTTTGAATTTCTTGATATCATCTTTGCGCTTCTTAGGAGTTTATTATCCTCCATATTTATTTGGTTTTAAATGCCATTCTGTAAAAGAAATGCAGTATCATTGCTTTGGCATAAACAATTTACATTATTCTTTTACCCCTTTTTTTCTTTTTCCAACAAATGTTAAAACATTATGGGACAAAAGTTTCATGAATTTGTAAAACTATATGTGAAAAAATACTTTATATGTTTCTTCAAGAAAAACTTCTGTATGAAATGTACTGTACTTATTCTGTCTAAGATGTCCTAAACTATAATACAAATATACTGTGAAGTTTAGGTGTGACAGAACGCAACATCTCCTTTTGGTCATGACACAAAATCTTGTTTTCACAAACAAAGAAAGGTTTTGTATCACCCCAGAGATGACAATGGACTATGCCTTTGTTCTCATCTCTTTAAATTTAGAAATATGCGTAACTGTTTTCTGTGTTGAAGCACTTATGCTAGTGTTAGACTGTTCTGCAGTAACAAGTACTGGCTCAATACCTTTCTCAGCTCTTTTGCTGGAAACACGAGGTACAGACTTCTCAGATACAGTTGTATAAACATGTGCTTGTGTGCTTACCTGAAAATGTCTTGTTACACCTATCTGAATGTTTTTAGATGAAAATGTTCTAATCCATTGAGGTTATATTTCTCGATATTTTCCATCTTTCTCAAAAATATCTTTTAGTGAACAATCAGATGTCTCTAAAATTATCTTGTTTGATTTCACTATGCTCTCTGTTACTTTAATTGCATAGTAAACACTTAGCAGTTGCTTTACATCTGTCTCAAAAGTTTTTTCCAAAAATGATAAAACTCTGGAGAAATAGGCAATTATTTTCTTCTTACCATCTTTTAGTTGAGGCAACTTTACTGAGATTGCATTTTCAGATACATGAGTTTTCAAAACAAAAGGTACTTCAGAACAAACCTCAATTGTACTTAACATTGGAGCATTCTGCAAACCTTTTTTCAACACGTCAAAAGCGTATTTCTCATTTGGACCCCATTGGTCAACTACATTACCTTTATTCCTCAAAAGATTATATAGTGGATTAGCTTTCTCTGCTAAACTGTTTACAAATTCTCTACAATTATTTATTTTATTCAAAAATTGATGCAATGCCTTTTGAGTTGTTGGAGTTGGAATAGAAGTAATATCTCTAATTGTTTCTTGCAACAACTGTCTCTTTCCTTGACTAATTTGCATGTGAAGGTATTTCACCTGACTTTTCATGAGCTGAACTTTTGCAGTGTTTAATTTCAGACCTGCAAGTTGTAACAACGTAAACAACTCAGACAAAAGAGCAATATGCTCATCAATTTTTTCAGTACTCAGCAGAATCGTATCCACATGCTGAAAAATACATTCTGGCCTTGAAAATTTTGACAATATTTTTGCTATAGTTTCATGAACTACACCATCACCAATACCTAGGCCAGGTATTAATCGAGTGAACGTATAACTCTCTTTGTTGAATGTGAACGCAAGTTTGTATTGACAACTTTTAGTTAAAGGGATTGAAAAATGACTGTTAGAGATTTCTAATACCGAAAACACTTTAGCTTTGGTATCCAAATTTAGCTTTAGGTTAGATTTATCAGGAATGACCGTGTTATTTGTGACATGTTTGTTCAATGTCGTTTGGTCAACTGATAAAGAATATGAATTGTCAGTTTTTTTTGATAGGCCAAATACAATTATTTACCACTGATTGTGCTTTCTTTACAATTCCTAGTTGTTCAAACTCTTGAATAATGGCAGAAAGTGGACCAATTGATTCTAGTGGTAACTCATACTGATTATGAGGTTCTGGATCTTTTCCTTCAATATTCAGTTCAGTATTTTTCAAAGTCCCTATGTCATTTTTGAACTTTGACCACAAACATGGAAAACGTTGTACCACTTCCGTTAAAGCACAATTACCATCAGTATTAGGCCATTTTTGTTCTGTGGACATATTAGTAATGGAACCAACATTACTGTACACAGAGGGATCAATTAGCACTGATTTGGGCCTAGATGGATCTTTCCAAATACTTTTATTAGCCAAATCACTCACCCACTTTTGTTTGTTGATTACATCACTGCCAAGTATATTCTCTGCACCGTGACAAAACCAAATGTCAATGTTAGTTTTAACTTGTCCGGGCACTTCAAATGTTACATTAGACACCTGTCTAGCAGTGGATTTACTTGTATTTTTAAAACCCATAATATGACATACAGGGGAATTTGGTTTCACAGGTATGTTTTCTCTGGTTAGACTAATCTCAGCTCCGCTATCAATGAGAAAATTCATTTTTTTACCATTTAGCAAACCTTGTATATGTGGTCTACCATTCTCATCCAATATAATTGGTGCAACATATTCTTATGGTAGAGAAATTGAAGGTCGATGTGATTCTAATTTTGGCAATGGCAATAAACCATCTCTGTCAGTGACAGCTCCTTTTGCCATGTTGTCTGAACTGCTGTGAACAGTTAAATTACTGATCTGTTTGACTTCGGTGGCATAAGGCAATTCAGTCAAAATATATCTTGACATAATAAAGCAGGTTGTTCAAAAGCTGCTTTTTCATTCTCCATGTCTTGAAGGTTTATTTGTGAGTCTCTCTTAAGCTTACAACAATGTTTTTTCATATGGCCAACTTTATGACCTCCTTGTCTCACTTGCCTACAGCTGTCATCGTCATTCTCGCTGAGATCTGTAGTGTCTGACATGTCTGCTGTTGGACTATTGTCGTCACATTGAATCATAGCTACCTCATATGTGAGATTGCTCTGTTTCAATTGTCTCCTAACTTTATCGATGAAGCTTACTATATCGTTCAAATTTTGTCGTTCCTGTGCTATGGCTAATGAAGTTGGGTCAAGGTAGTTGAACTTTTTCACAAATGAATGTATTAATCCAGTGTCGTTGTCATCATCTACACCCAAAATCATTTCATATGCTTTGCAAAATTTAATTTTAAATTCAAACGGGTCTTCGTCTACAGTAGTTTGTAATAATTCTAACATTTCTATTGATGGTACTTCTTCACCAGTCGTACATAGCAGCAATTGTTGCAATCTGTCCATTGCGTCACTATGTCTCTCCTGACCTTGGTCATCAGTAACAGGTGACTTTGTTAACCGTCGTGCAAAATGTGCAGGCAACCAGAGATAAAATATATGATTGCGCTGTTCGTCTTTCAGATTGTATCTGTCAGTGTATGACTCAAATACATCTGCGTTGTGAAACGCATTCGCTTTAAAATTATATTGTGGGATGCCATTTAAAACTTTCATTAGTTGGTCATGTATTTGCAACTTTAGTTTTGCAGTTCTACATAATAAGTTTTTATGTTTAATCTCTGTTTCGTCATCAGCATCAACATTATCAATTTCCGAACTTTCAGGAATATAAGAAGGTTGAGCCTTTGACTTGCATTCAATCTTTTTGTCACCTGTTGTTATTACAGCAATCTGTCTACTGTCATTTTGTAACCCTAACAAAAGATTTGTTTTAGATTCTATTTGTTTTTCAAGATCCTCTATGCAATTACAAAGAATCTCACAGTTTGGACAGTTAAGGGAATCTTGGGACACATTTCCATGTATTCCTGTGTTCTGTACATTGTTAGTCTCTGTCTGATTTAATGTGCAAACATTTTTGGCAGGTATAGTAATAACCATCTTATTAAATACTCTTACTAACTGTAACACATTATTTATCTTTTTTCGTAATTTGTGCATAATAAACCTGGATTTGTCAATCTTTGTATTGGCCTGTAAACATTCATTGTACATATATTCCCATAAGTGACTGTCATTTGGATAAAAAGACACATCTTTAAACTCTAACTTGCTTTCTCTAGCTAAGTCATCAATAAATTCCATAATTTTTTACTCACCGTGATCAGAAGATTTTCTCGTCTTCAGTCGGCTCAATCACTGGACGTCTTGTCCATATCTGATGAATCAAACGCCTCAAATCTAGGTTCTTTGATCGTTGTTTGTTTTTTTTTCTCTACTTGATGAATCACGAAATTGCGTCAGTCTCCCCTCTCAGCAAGTTGGAAAAAAAAAATGACGACTATGGCTGGCGCTCGCCAAATGTAAAATATAGAATATATCTCTAATATTCTAATCTCTTTAGGCGTTTCGATTTGATTAGCATTGATAGCCAGACTGACTTTAAAAACAAAGTGTGACTTTATTCAAACACACTTGGCATCAACAATACAATGTAAAAGTATAACAGTTCAGTTCAGTGTGGGTCAAAAAAATATGAGGAATAAAAACAATACTTCATGGAAAAAATGTGTTCAGTTTGAAGTCATGGCTGTATAGCCATGTGTGATCCTCAGTGTCCTTCTTCAGTGTAAAATGTCTAGTTAGAAGCAGGAAATGACGTTGCTATGTTTCAGAGAGCAAAACACCTGCTTAGGTTGTCAAAAAGTCTATGAATAGATTTGTGTGGAGAAAAAGTAACGTGTGGTCTTCCTTGGTCTGTGTGTCTGTGTGTGAGAGTCCGAATCGCCTGGCAATTTATCTTACATGTATAAGTCATGAACTTCCAATACTCCAAGCCTTGTATGGCATCATCCATAATTTCTGCTAACTTCAGTTGTTCTATACAAGAGGAGGTACTAAGCTCATAGAGTCATATGTGGATCTTTGATTGACAAGCCCACATGTAACACCCTATTCCTGTAACGTCTAATGTGGCTGATGTCATGTTAAACCATATAACCATCATTTATCTTACACAAAAGTAACACTTATAACCAACTTATACAACTTGTATAACATTAAGTAAATACATACAAATACTATTAATTATGACTGGGATAACACTAATCCTAACTAACATTATTTAAACTAATATATGTCATTCCTAGTATTACACATGGATCCTATTCTTGTCTTCCATGACATACTATCCCAGCAGATACCTTATATGTCATCTTCCAACTAGCTACATACTCCAGAATTATCTGACATTTTACTGTCTCAGCTCAGATGAAGAACTCCATTGTTAATCACTGAATCAAGGTCATTCACACATAATAATACTATGATTAATCATAAAATCACATATATTTTGCAAGCTTGCTGTGAATATAATATAATTCCAATAAGTGCCGAATTATGAATTTGGAATAAATATCTAACAACGATGTATTAAGGGTAATGCACTATTAGTGGTCAATCCTTTCACATGTTATGCTGGAGTGGTTACGATCTTTCTGCTGAATCCTACCAATCGGCTGCTTAGAGTCATCTGGATAGAGAGCAATTCACCTCCAGGAGTTTTTGCAGAGTGCTTTATTCATACCTTTCCGGTAAGAGGCCAAGCAGGCTATTTTGCATGCAAGGTGGAGAGCACAATTTTTTTTGGTTTGGGCACAGGAATTGATGTTTGAATATTGCAATGATGAGCACTTACTTTTAATCCGTCCGGTAAGGAGTAATTCTAACAGGTGGAGGGAATTGTAGAGTCACCTTTTTGATTCCATCACCATCTGACAACACTATTGATCACTTGAATACCATTTAAGAAGTTTAAACACGTTGTGTTTGGGACTTTCATATATATATATATATATATATATATATATATATATATATATATATATATATATATATATATATATATATATATATATATATATATATTTATATATATATATATTTTGTTTCACTATATATTTTGTTTCACCATATATTTTGTTTCACCATTATTTTGTGTATTTTGATTATGCAAATTTGAGATTTATGCACATTGAATTGTACATAATCACTTGGATAAAGCACACCACTTATTTTACACCAAATATAAAATATTGCCTATTAATAGTTTGTTTTCTTCTACTAATAGAATGTTCAGCTTCTTTTCATATTTTCTAGGCTGTCCTTTTGCTGCTATAGGGTAAACTTTATTACAAGGCTCAGGCCAATATTTCAGTCAGACAAACTGAGCCTCAAAGCAGGCAGTGTCTGTTGTGTCATCTCTTTAGCTAACCCATAGTGGGAATCATTTATCCAATATTAAATGTTAACTTGTAAACAGAAAACAGATAATAAATAACATTTATTCTAGGCCTCTGACCCCATTTGAAGCTTTGTGTATGGAAAAAGAGGTGCTTCCTCATACCCTTTCTCAGTCATACAGTTTGCTTCAACCTCAGCCTGAGCAGGTTGCTCTACCCTGGGTGGAGAAGTGGAAGACAGATATTGGACGCCAGCTCACTGTGCAGCAGAAGCAAAATATGATCCATCTAGCCTTGAATTCCTCGATCTGTACCAAGACACAGGAGACAAATTTTAAGCTCTTGACACATTGGTATTATACCCCAGAGCGTCTCCATCGTTTTTTTCCTGAGGCATCAGATTGGTGCTGGAGATGTAAAGGCGATGAAAAGTACGTTGTTACATATTTTTTGGTCATGCCCGATGCTGTTATCTTTCTGGAGGGAGGTCCGTAGAATATTAGTAAGATTCACGGAATGGAATATCCCGGATGATCTGGCTTTTTTTCTGCTTCAAGTGGTAGATGTTCCATTGGGAGCCTTTAAGAAATCCTTGCTCTGTCCTCTTTTGAATGCTGCCCGGGCATGTATACCATCTATGTGGAAACAGACGACACCTCCGCGGATTGCCCATTGGCTACAGAAGGTTGAAGAGGTTAATAGGATGGAGAATTTGATCGCGACTTCCCAACATAGGACATGCGGAAAAATGGAGGATGTGGGATCTCTTTATCACTTCCGGAGAGGGGGCTCGTCTGATGGTGGAATGATTAAATTAAAAGAACAGATTGTCATACTTAAGGTCTGATGGCAGGGTCAAAGATGGCCTGGGGATATAGGTTCCCTTCTTTGGGGTTTTTTTTCTCTTTTATTACTATTTCCTTTCTTCTCTTTCTCTCTCTCTTTTCTTATTTTGATCCTAATGGTAGACCTTTTTGCCTACTAAAAGGAAAGAAAAAAAAAAAAAGGTTGCATCCCAGTGAGGGGTTTCTTTTTTCTCTCTAGGGTACTTAAGGGGGGGGGGGAGTTGATTTGCGTATGTGATGATGCTAAACCCTAATTAATGACTTTTTGAATTACCTGTACCTGGTTGTAATCAATAAACTTTATAAATTAAAAAATAAATAACATTTAAGAAATCATGAAAAAACTCAAAACTCTCCATAACCACTAATATTTCACTTTAAACTACTGCTGAATTTTAAGACACTGGTAATTGGTCTGCTTTTGAAACAGAAGCAGAGCAGGAGAGCAGCAAATAAAAAAGCAAAGAAGTGTAAGGCCTCATGCACACTGCTGCTGTTAAACTCACGTTTTTGTAAGTTTATTGGGGGTTTTTTTTCCGCCCTTAAACTCCCCTCTATGTTATTCTCAGTGACCATGCACACATGGACGTTTTAAGCAGTTTATCAAAAGAGGAGTTTGTAGGCTGTTTCCGGAATACTGTAAAATCGCATTCAGAAGTGGGAATTCTGACCACAAAAAACGATGAATACTGTTAAATGCTCATAAACGTTCATAAGCACACATAAACTGTAGGCACATTTAGCACTTTATGGTTTGTTTATTTCAATGGCCAGAATAAATTAAAATTCTGGCCAATGAAATAAATAAACTCCAAACTCTGATAAACTCACCTAGACTGTTTTGAAAAAATGCTACTTAGGTGAGTTTATTAGGCTGATTTTCGCCAGTCAGAATAAACAGCGTTTAACAAGAAGCCTAAGTACAAGATAATAGATAAGACTGATCACAGACATGATTTACGACTGATGACGACAAGACAAAGACAGAAAAACAAGTCCAGGAAAAACAAAATGCTCAAGGAAGATCATATTTTAAAAGAAAGTCAAAAGTCTCATTTAGCCAGCCTATAGATGATTCGATTTTTTTTCCTTCCACCACAGGTGAAGAAGTGATTTTGGAGGGAGTGTAGGAGAGGGATTTAAATTTATTGCAAAGTAAAAATTTTTTTTTCTTCTATAAAAAAACAAACATGTTATACTTACCTCCTCTGTGCAGTGGTTTTGCACAGAGTAGCCCAAATTTTCCTCTTCTCAGATCCCTGGCTTGAGTTCCTGGCCTATCCCTCCTGCTGAGCGCCCCCACAGCAAGCAGCTTGATATGGGGCACCCGAGCCGAGCCGCAGCTCTGTGTATCAATTCAGACACAGAGCTGTAGTTTGGCCCCGCCCTCTCTCTCTCTCTCTCTCTCTCTTCTGATTGGCTAACTGAGTTTGACTGACAGCAGCAGGAGACAATGGTTCTGCTGCTATGTCTTAGCCAATCAGGAGAGAGAGTCCCGGATGGCTGAAGCACTTGTGGACATCACTGGATAGAGAGGGGGCTCAGTTAGGTATTAGGGGGGGCTGCTGCACACAGAAGGCTTTTTATCCTAATGCATAGAATGCTTTAAGATAAAAAACCTTATGACTTTACAACCCCGTTAATGTGGATCGGATCTTCACTGTATCTGAGCACCACAAACCATTTATTTAATTCCTTCCTGGGATGTATGACATAATTTGCCTAGGCAGGAAACCAGAAAAAAAAAAAGTTTAAAACAAGTAAATATGATATACTTTCCTATCTATTTACTAATGCTAGCAGCATGAGGATTAAAAATAATAATTGTTGATTGGGAGAGTGAAGTTCCACTTTAAGGAACGTAGGGCTATAAGCTTTTTTCTTAACAAAATCCTTTATTAACCACGTACTATATGTAACTACCAATATCAATTGGCAAATAAGAAAACAATGGAAAAAACACTCCTTTTGTTTAATTTACTGTTTGCTGTAAGGTCTGCTTCTTTTCTATTAGACATTTATATAATTATTCCATGAGAACTACGGGTGATTTTTTTTATCCTGGGGTGGTAACCCAGGCTTCCATTACATTGTGTTTCATTTTTCTTTTACCTTTACACAGCATGTAGTTTGATTTTCTACCATGTGGCCTGAACAGCTAAGGCACAAAGCATCATTAAAATGACAAAATGTTCCTATTTCAACAAAGATAGGTCGCTGTACATATTCCAAGAACAAGAAGCTACACTGGTCTGCTTTTTTAAAAATGATAAAAAAAATTATCTTAAATCACACATGTAATACAATGTAGGTATGGCTTAGATATAAGCAATGCATATACTGTATGAACAGGTATGCAGGCTTTAATGTATTGTGATGTAAGAGTGATATTAAACACCTATTAAAGGTAAACCATACCTTTGTTACCTATAGCTTATTTACTAAATCCTTTAACCTTATTTAAATTCTTTTTTAACCTCTTACCTTCAATTCAGCATTCTCAGAGACCGCATGAGGAGTATCATACACAGACTACAATCAAGGTCAGTACAATACTCAGAGACTTTATTTCCATTTTTGATCTTTTATAAGATTCTCAATACAGGATATATAATGCAGGATATCTTATGACATGAGGGTGTCACTCACTTATGCTATATTCCTAAATAAAGACAAGCTCCCCTGGGTGTACTTTTCCTATCCAAAATCCTTATACATGTTCTTAAAAAACTGTTATGTTCCTATTTCTAATAACTTTGTGAATACTGCGGCTTATCTTTGAGCCAGTAGCCCTTTTTTCTATGCAAGCCCAGTACAGAATGTAACAATAATATTTGAGCTTAACAAAGACTACCAGCATTAGTTTCATAAAGCATTGCAAATATATGTAAATTAATAATGTTTGCAGAAAATCAATAATCAAAGAAGATCAATATCCTATCAATCCTCCCCTTTGTTCCATCTAAAAGGAACACTAATATAAGTCTAACTCCTAATTCTCATAATCCCCATTACCCTGCTTCACCCTACTAGACTTTATCTTTGAAATCATACACATTCCCCATCTCAGGTTCCCTTATGACAATCCATAGAACAGGCGAGTTCGCCTCGTTTGACATTGGCTGACCGGGTACTAGCAAGCACACTTACCGACAAGCTACCGCTAGATGACCACCCAACAGTCAAGGCCACGCTGCAGGCCTGGAGTTATTTCTGGAAGCATGGGTCACACTCGGGAGAACTTTGCTCTCTGTCACCTCCACTGTCTGCTTTGCGAGCTTTCTCTCCTGACCTTCAGGTGGCTCATTGGGGGAAGTATGGCCTGTCAAAAATCACGGACCTGTACTCTCACTCCGTTCTCACGCCATTCCCAGACATGTGCAATAAATTCCCTGACTTCAAAACGGAATACTTGACCTACATGCGTATAGTACATATTCTACGAACACTGTCCATGACTTCCATTTTCCTCCCTAAACATGTTTACTCCTTTTGTTTCGTTGACCCCTCAACCAAGCATGGCATTAGCATTTTTTACAATTCAATGCATGATAGATCAAACTTTGTGAAATCTTACCACCAACTGAAATGGGAAAGAGACCTGCAAAAGTCCTTTACTGAAGCTCAGTGGCAAAAGGCATTTAAATTGAATTATTCGCTGACCAGATGTTCAAACTTTAGGTAGGGGGCCTTAAAGATTCATCTGAGGTGGTACAGGACCCCGTATATCGTAGCAAAATTTCAACATTCTTGCTCCAATCTTTGTTGGAGGGGATGTGTACAGGTTGGAACACTGTTTCATATGCTGTGGTCCTGTTTATCGCTGAGGAGTTTTTGGTCTTCTGTACGCAGATTAATAGCAGATGTTACAGGTATCTTTAATAAAATCAGACCAGAGCAGGCGCTTTTGGGTATTGGGTTGGACTGGTACCCACCCTTGAGCAGGGTCATTGTGCAACATATTTTATATGCAGCTAGGCTAGTCATAGCCCGCAATTGGAAGAACAATATCTCACCCTCAATGAGAGAGGTTATCCAGGTTGTAGATGAATCTCATGAATATGAAAGTATTCTTTCTTGCTCAGCTTTAACTTTTACACGTTTTCAGGATAGATGGAGATTGTGGGAGGCCTACAGAGCTTCTTGAAGTCACCCTCATGATTATCATTGTTTCTTCCTCTTTTTCTTTTATTTCATTGTCTTCTCTTTTTTCCCTGTCCTTGCATGGGAGCAGGGGTGTGGGCGTCCTCCCATGGCTACGTATGGTCCCAGTTGGGTGCCACGTGGGGGCTGCACATGCCGTTGTTCTAATGATCTCAGAATCTTATTGAACCACAGACAGTTTTTATGTATTTCTTTAAGTGACTACGGTTCGAATGTGTTTGTCATTTCTCTGCCCACATGATAGAAATTGTGAATATGGATGGATCACTCCATCTTGCCTTACTTGCGAATTTGTTTACATGGTTTACATGGTTGTGGTTGCAGTTTGCTGTTGATGTTCTGTGCCTTGTATTTTGAAAAACCCAATAAAAACTTATTAAATCTCCTACTCCACCTAATCATAGTTACATAGTTACATAGTAGGTGAGGTTGAATAAAGACAATAGTCCATCCAGTTCAACCTGTGTAGGTGTGTGTGACTGTAATCATCTAACATAGCCCTTTATCTCCTGATCCTTGAGATGTAAGTCTAAGAGTCTTTTGAAAGTCACCATACTACCCGCAGAAACCACCTCTTGTGGTAGACAATTCCACAATCTTGTAGCCCTAACAGTAAAGAACCCCCCACGTTGCCTGAGGTTAAAACGCTTCTCCTCTAATCGCATTGTATGTCCTCGAGTCCTCATGCAATTCCTTCGAATGAACAGCTTTTTTTCTAAGCTGAGATCCCCATTAAGATATTTATAAATTGCTATCATGTCCCCTCTCAGACGTCTCTTCTCCAGGGAAAATAAATCGAGCGATTGCAGCCGCTCTTCATAGGTAAGGTCCTCCAATCCCCTAATTAGTTTAGTTGCCCTTCTCTGGACTCTCTCCAGCTCCAACACATCCCTCCTGAGGACTGGCGACCAGAACTGGACAGAATACTCCAGATGCGGTCGGACCAGAGTTTTATAAAGTGGAAGGATTATAGTCTTATCTCTGGAATACATCCCTTTCTTTATGCATGCTAATATTCTGTTGGCTTTGGAAGCTGCCGCTTGGCATTGCATGCTGTTGCCTAATCTATCATCAACCAAGACTCCCAGATCTTTCTCCATTTTTGAGTCCCCCAAGGGTTCCCCTCCTAACATGTATTGTGTTTTTATGTTTTTGGTCCCCAAGTGCAAAACCTTACACTTCTCCACATTAAACCTCATTTGCCATGTCGTTGCCCACTCCGTAATTTTGTCCAGGTCATTCTGTAGGATATCTGCTTCATGCTGTGCAGTTATTGCCCTGGCCAATTTTGTGTCATCTGCAAAAATTGATAACGAACTACTGATCCCGTCCTCAATGCTGTTTATGAATAAATTGAACAAGGTTGGTCCCAGGACTGAGCCCTGGGGCACCCCGCTTACTACCTCAGCCCAGTCTGAGTATGCGCTGTTTATTACCACCCTTTGGACACGGCCTTTTAGCCAGTTCCGTATCCAAGAGCAAACCCTGCTGTCGATACCTGCAGACCTTATTTTATAAATTAAGCGCTTGTGGGAAACTGTATCAAACGCCTTAGCGAAATCCAAGTACACCACATCCACTGGTCTGCCCCTATCTAGCTCACAGCTCACTTCCTCGTAGAATGCTAAGAGATTGGTTTGACAAGAACGCCCATTTGTAAACCCGTGTTGGTTACTACTGATGATGTTGTTGTCTTTAGCATACTCTACGATATAGTCCCTTATCATCCCCTCCAGAAGTTTACATACTATTGATGTCAAACTGACAGGCCTATAATTTCCCGGGATATGTCTCTGGCCCTTTTTGAATATCGGAATCACGTTAGCCTTCCTCCAATCCCCTGGTACATCTCCTGTCCTAATACTGTCAGCAAAGATTAGGAACAGTGGTCTAGATATAACCATACTGAGTTCCTTGAGCACTCTCGGATGTACGCCATCCGGGCCTGGTGATTTGTTTGTGTTAAGTTTATCCAGTCTTTCCCTGATTTCCCCCTCTGTTAGCCATAGTGGCAAGTCCTGTGTATTACTACTAACCATACAGTCATGGTCAGTGTACCCCTCCTTTTCCTGCGTAAAGACTACGAGAAAAAAGCATTCAGCACGGTTGCTTTTTCAGTGTCCTCTGTAACCATCCTCCCATCATCGTTAATTATGTGTGCAATATGCTCTGCCCTAGTTTTTTTGCTGTTGATATATTTAAAGAATTTCTTTGGGTTTTTTTTACTATCCTCCGCTATTTGTCTCTCAAAGTTGATTTTAGCCATCTTGATTTCGTGTTTACACTTCTTATTTTCCTCCTTGTATTGCTGGAAGGCCGATACTGTGCCCTCTGATTTATATTTCTTGAAGGCCAATTTTTTTCCCCTAATAAGTTTTTTAACGCTACGGTTTAGCCAGCCAGGTTTGGCTTTGTCTCTTCTAAATTTATTCCCCATAGGAATGCACTGCAAGATGCCTTTGCTTAATATGTTCCTAAAGCATTCCCATTTTTCCTCAGTGGTCAGGGATCCCAGGGTTTGGTCCCAGTTTACCCTTTCCATCATTGAGTACAATTTTGGAAAGTCTGCCCTTCTGAAGTTTAGGGTTCTTATGTTCCCCACTTGCCTTTTTATATTGTTATTTATACTAAATGTGATCATCCTGTGATCGCTAGAGCCCAGATTGTCCTGGACTCCTACCTCCGAGATTATGTCTGGGTCATTAGTGATCAATAGATCCAGGATTGCATTCTCTCTAGTAGGGGAATCCACCAACTGTGACATGTAGTTATCCTGTAAGGTTTCCGTGAATAGACGGGCCTTATGCGAGTGTGCAGTCCCCTCTTCTCAGTCAATGTCGGGATAATTGAAGTCCCCCAATATGATGACTGATCCCAGTTTTGCCGCTTTACCTATTAGTGCTAAAAATTCCAGCTCTACCTCCTCCCCTTGGTTAGGTGGCCTATAGCAAACCCCCACAACTACTTTTCCCTTATCTTCTTCCCTATCGAGTTCAACCCACACAGATTCTAAATCCATGCTCATCCCATCCGTAATGTCACTCCTTTCTAGCACCTTTATATTGTTCTTGACATAGAGACATACCCCTCCCCCTCTTTTTCCTACCCTGTCCTTCCGGTACACAGAATACCCTTGGATATTTGCCAGCCAGTCATGTGAGGGGTCGAACCAAGTTTCTGTTATTCCCACAAGGTCTATGTCCTCCTCATGTACTAACATGTCCAACTCATCCATCTTATTAGCTAGGCTCCTGGCATTAGCATATACCCCTCTTAGTTTTACGGAAGTTAAACGTGATTGGCGGTTATGTTTATTTTTGTTTGGTCTGCTGTTTTCCCGCACAGACCCAGATTGATGTTGTTGACCTAATGTCGCTGCTGACCCTACAACTGCCTTCAGTCCTCTGCTCCCTCCTGACTGATTCTACTTCTGAGCCCTCCCCCCCGTCTCCTAGTTTAAAAGCCCCTCCAACTTGGTGGCCATCTTTCTCCCCAAAAAAACTGTACCGTCCCCATTAAGGTGCAGCCCATCCTTACTAAAGAGCCGGTAGCCGACTGAGAAGTCAGCCCAGTTCTCCAGGAACCCAAACCCCTCCTTCCTACACCAATTCCTCAGCCACTTGTTAACTTCCCTAATCTCCTTCTGCCTCTCCTGTGTGGCTCGAGGTACAGGCAGTATTTCAGAGAAAACCACCACCTTAAAAGGATTCCACTCTTCTTCTGCAATGTTCCTTGCCTTAGCTTGAAATGTTTGATACTTCACTTCTATGTTTCTCAATAACATCATAATAGCCTGGAATGTCCACAATGGTATTATGCATCCATGTACAGCATTCATGATTTTCAGTGACCTCACATAAACCAGTAACGACAGATCCCAGACTCTCAATAGCCATTTCTTGTGAGACCAGTTCCTTTCTAATTGCTCTCAACTCTTTATTCAATAGGCCTATGTCTTTCTGTGTTTCATTTAAAATTTTATCCATGAGATTAGCAAAGGTGTTAAGGTGATTCATTACATGAATTCCCCATCTGGTCTAAGCCAGAAACTACAACCAGGCCTTGTCAGAAGTGCTAAATAATTCTCTCCTTTCTCTATACTTTAGGATATATTTTGGGTGATTATCAGTTTGGAGAGTGTGTATGGGGTCATCTGCAGTGAATGCTTTTAACATTGGAGTTAATGTGGCCTCAGGGACCCATGGATAACAAATGGTCCCACAGCATATAATTACATTATTTGCCAAAATGATTGGTCTCGCAGTTTGATACTTCAAAAAATAATTTCTACCCAATGTGGGAAGTGTTGCTAATACTCTAAACGTGGTACCCAAAAGAGGGTGGCTGCTAATAGCTATTGAATAAATGGTTTTAGGAATATCAGCACTTGTACAGGTAATAGTTTTTTTTTATCTTTAGCTAAACCAGTGAAATTACAAATTGACTGCCTACATATAGTTTGATTTTTATCTGAATCATTTCCTAGTCTAAAACACCAGTCAGGGCAGTATAGTTGGTTAATGACATGAAAGGTACTGGCTGACTTTTTGCATTTTCTGACACTGTGGTGACACTCACTTGAGATGTTCCATTTAAAATTGGGAATTGGGGTAATATTTAAAGGAACTGCTATTAGGGGAATTCTAATTGCGCCAGGATGCAACAAGCTACACACCCTAAATTTATCATAACCAATGTTTAAGCATATTTATATTTTAGCTAGTGACATCTTGATTTGAGTATATATCAGAATTAGATTCACAGTCCGTTTCTTTTCTCTGGACTGTAAGTTGGTAGACTTTGTCACCTGCTTTGCTCTCTACCTCTTGTTCTGGATCACTTGTGTCTTCCTCTTCATCTCTGTCTTTATCCCGTGTCTTGGGATCCTCTGGAATCCTCCTCACCCTTGATGCATGGATTCAGGCTTGGGAATCAGCTGTCAGCACCGCTGTTTTTATCACCGCTGTTACCACCGTCAGCTCCCCGTATGATGGATTAGTAGTTTTATGCCTGTGGAGCTCCTTCACCACTATTCGATCCACTGGTACAAATGGATGTGTTGGCTCCTAGGATGGAAGTGGGAAAGCGAGAAACACATCATCGTGGATGCCATTCAGTGTATTAATAAGATTCATTACATACTCCTCTTGAATCAAATCCAAATCACCAGGCATTATGACAGTGGGACCAGAGGTCCACAGTGTGGGGAAAGGTCTTCCCATTAAAATTTCAAAAGGCGACAATTTAGATGTTTTATTAGGAGTCAACCTTATCTAAGCTAAGACAGCAGGTAAGTATGTCTCCAATTTTACAAATGTTCCACCTGTCGCTTTCTTCAATTTTACTTTAATTGTCCTGTTCATTCTCTCTACCATCCCTGAGCTCTGAGAATGATAGGAAATGTGAAATTTCCACTCAATTGCCATTCGTTTCGAGACTGTCTGTGTTACTTGTGAGGTGAAAGCTGGACTCTTGTCTGAATCTATGATTCGAGGACAACCCCATCTAGGAATAATTTCCTTGCACAAAATCTTGGCTACAGTTCTGGCATCTTCCTTTTGCATCACTCTCGTTTCCACCCAGCGTAAAAACCTGTCTACGATTACCAACACAAATTTTCCTGCCCTTCCTCTTGGCATGTGAGTAAAGCCTACCTGTAGTTCCTAAATTGGGCCCTGTGGAGGTGGTAAATGTTCATGTTAACCATGTGTAAATGTGATAATGGTGCGCTATTCATGTAGGTGCTTTGTAGATATCCGTCTTAAAAATATATATATAATTCTAATACATAGAAGTGTCTATTCTTAACAATAAATGAAAACGGACATCATAAATAATAATTTATTCAATAGTGATGATCTATAATTAAGTCCGTGTCTTAATGCATGCAGTGCTTCTTCATTAAGACCAAATACAATTGAGTGACTGTTGCAACAAGCTGCTCCTTCTTTCAAACAAATAAAAAGTCCTTTTTGCCAAATCCTTCCACCTGCTAGGGCACCTTTGTGTGCAGTGTGCGCTCACCTCCACCTGAGGGACTCATCAGTTTTCACTAAAATCCTCGTCTTATTTCAGTAGACTGGCTCCATAGTTATGCAAATGAAAGAGGAAATTCCATAGTGCAGTATCCTTTATAATCGTTTATTTAGCATAATAGTAATCCAGAAGACTCACATTTATGATGTGTAAAACAGGCGTTGATAATGCAATCTGTGCTATCCTGTTCAAATCTCCCATGATGGAGCCCGGGTCTCTGGCTCCCCGGGTCGGATTGCAGTAAGACAGCTAAGTCTGACATCACTGACTCCTCCTACGTGCTATGTCACATGACATGTGACTTCCTCACCATGTTTATGTGACTTGACCATGTCTATGTCCAGTGATGTTGTTCCTAAGGCAAATGATGCATCTTCCCAACTGGTCCTGAACTCTAGCCATAAGATTCTGTATGCAAAATCTCTTCTTGAGTTCCTGCAATGTCAACTAATGTCCTCTGTATCCTATACCATGAAACTGTGCAATCAGTATGGGTGCACTATGTTGATGTATGCCTATTATCTCCCTTTCTGTCATTAGGACAGGTAGGTCTAATGACTAACCTTTCTTGTTCCAATATTCAATATCAGCAAAAGTGGTCGTAATTTGAAGTTCCTGTAAAAGTTGATATTCAGGAATTTCGGGGGGTTCTAACATAGCCATAGAAACTCTGTCTGCAATGCATTGCCAAGAGCTACAGGAAGTGGTATGTGCCTTGCATTTGATCACTGATATAGACCGTGGTTTGTGTATTGCTTCCAAAAGATCAGTAATTAGTGATGCATGTGATATACCTTTACTACCTGCAGCAACAAAGCCTCGTTGCTTCGAAATGCATCCAAAATCACGCATTACACCGTGTGCATATTTGGAATCAGTGTAAATGTTGACATTGTGTCCCTAAAAAATCTGACATGCTTGTGTAAGTGCAATCAGCTTGGCTGTTTGAATGGGAGGGGCTTTGCCTCAACCACTATGTTAGGGAGTTGAACAATGGCGTATCCTGACAAATATTTGTTATCATTCAGCCTTGAACAAGAACCATCAACAAAAATGTCAATAAAGTCTGGCTGTGAATCTTTCATCATGTCAGCTCTGGGTGCAGTGTCCTCATGTATGACTTGTACACAATCATTTTCCTCTGGAGGTATGTCTGTTTCTGATTCTGACTTTAAGCCCAACATTTAAGATAGCGACTGGACCTGAGGTTGGGGAAGAGTATTGGATACTTAAGTTTTGGGTACTGGTGAGTATGACCTTGTCATAACCACTTGCTCTTTGAGCAGTCATGTGTTGTGTGGTTAAGTTCTTTAAGACATGCAGTACATGATGTGTGGTATGGTGTGCAGCACTGTATTATGTCCAAGTGTTACTGCCATTGCTGCCTCTAAAAATATGGCACCAGCCTCAAAGAGCTCTCGTGAGTCTGCGCCATCACCACAGCTAGAGTTTTACATTTATCACAGGTAAACACATTTAAATCTGTGGTATAGAATGGCAGGCCCAGAGCAGGACTTGATACCAAAGAGGAAGTCAAGGTTTGTTATGCATCTGTCAGTGTCTGGTCCCATGGTATATGGTCGCCAGCTTCAACCGTTTGAACTGCAGTTCTGAGTATGTTGTCATAGTGAAAGCAGTCAGGAATACATTGCCTGCAGTAGTTTATCATGCCAAGAAAGGACAGCATATCCTTTTTGGTCACTGGGTGGGGCAAATACAGAATGGCTTGCAACCTGGACTGACTCACTTTACGTGTTCCTTTACACAATGTAAAACCTAGGTACTGTACAGACTCCTGGCATATTACATAGCAGTTGAGGTTGAATATAGACAACAGTCCATCCAGTTCAACCTGTGCAGGTGTGTGTGTCAGTGATGTGATCATTTCCCATAACCTTGAATGTTGTGATCTGTGAGATGCACGTCCAAGAGTCTTTTAAAAGTAGCCATACTGCCCGCAGCTACCACCAATTGTGGAAGAGAGTTCCTCATTCAGACCGCTCTTACAGTGAAGAACCCCTTTTGTAGCTCAAGGTTAAACCGTCTCTCTTCTAATCTCATTGTGTGGCCACATGTCCTCTAGCACTCCTTGAGACTAAATCATTTTTTTCCTATGCTGGGATCACTATTGAGGTATTTGTAAATCGCTATCATGTCCCCTATCAGGCATCTCCTCTCCAAGGAGAATAAATTAAGTGCTTGTAATCACTCCTCGTAATTAAGGTCCTTCAATCCCCTAATTAGTTTAGTTGCCCTTCTTTAGACTCTCTCCTGTTCCAGCACATCCCTTCTGAGGATTGGTGACCAGTACTGGACAGAATACTCCAGATGTGGGCGGACCAGCTTTTTTTTAAAGTGGCTGGATTATAGCTTTATCTCTGGAATATATCCTCTTCCTTATGCATGCCAATATTCTGCCAACTTTGGCAGCTTGACATTACATGCTATTGCTTAGTCTATCCTCTACTAGAACCCCCAAAACTTCTCCATCCTGGATTCCCCCAGAGGTTCCCCCCCAGAGCATAATTTGCGTGTATGTTTTTTGCCCCCAAGTGCAATACCTTACATTTCTCTACATTAAACCTCATTTCCCATGTAGTTGCCCACTCTGTTATTTTGTTCAGGTCATTCTGTAAGATTTCTATATCTTGATGAGAAGTTATTGCCCTGCCTATTTTTGTGTCATCCGCGAAAACTGAGATTGAGCTAATGATCCCGTCCTCTATTTTATTGATGAATAAATTGAACAAAATTGGTTCCAGGACTGAGCCTTGGGGGACCAGTTTGTGTTTTGTCACCTTTCCTCCTTCAGAACCTAGATATTCTAACAGAGACAGACTATCTACTCCACAACACTCTCTGCTCAGGCTTGCCACTGGCAGGTCATCAACAAACATGAGTAGAACAGAACCTAGCCATGGTTTTCACTCTTTGAGAGACTCTCGGAGGGCCAATGAGAAAACTGCCAGTGAGTCAATGAAGCCTTGAGGGATTCTAAGCAATGCTATTTAATGATGAACAAGCTTCTTTTGATCAAGGATTGAAAACTCAGTAGTGGTCGTATCTCTTGGTCTACTAGGACCAAAAAATAGGCATTTTCAAAATCAATAACAGCATAATATTGGGTGTTATAAGGAATTGAGATCATCAATTATGGCAAATCTGGGACTATAGGTCCTATGGGTTGCACAATGTTGTTGATTCCTCTTAAACCCTGCAAAAACCAGTAGGAGCTGTCCGGCTTGTTGACCGGGTTGATTGGTGTGTTGTAGGGAGAAATCACTGGAGTTAATATTCCCTGGGTTAGAAAAGACTGAATCAAAGGTGTAATGCCTTCTATCTTTTCCTGTGACAGGGTGTATTGCTTCAGAAAAACAGGGGTAGCATTTGGTTTGAGCTTTGCTTGTAATCCACTGGCTGAATCCACTGCAGAGGGTAGGACACAGCTGCAGCGTCTCCCACTATACCACAACAGTACTTTAAAGATTGATACACGTGGATGGCTGTTTAAAGGTGCATGGATGCACCTAAGCATAGTGGGAAAAGGTGGGTGACCCGTCTGCGAGGAAGACCAGCGCTATCGCTGAGCAAATATCCTTAGCAGCCAAATCCCATTCCTGGCTCATTGGGAAGAGGTGTGAAGGAATTCCATGATATGGTAAAGAAGAAGAACCGGCTATGCAAACACAGGTGATGAGACCATGAGGCTGGCATGGAGAAGATGTAAAAAATGTGACAAACCTCACCTTCATTCCCAGGAAATAGCTGAACAGCTGCCAGCAGACCAAGCTTTTGCTCCAAGGAGTGATGGTGCTTGATTGTTCCTGTTCTGGGATTCGATATCTGGATTTCTTGGGAGTACCTATTGGAGGCTTCCTGGGACGATTGTCCAGCTTTGTAACATCAAGCGCTGTATGACCATTGTGAGAGCAGTGGTCATATTCATCTGGTAAGAGGTCAAACGGCTACTCTGTGTGTGGTGGAGGTCTTCACTGTCCTTGTCACTGAATAGACAGATTGCCACATATTAAGGGTGTTGCTGGAGGATTATACAACCCTATATGCCATCTTGGAGTGGACTTATATATATATACATTTTTATATCATATGCAATTCTTTAAGTTATAAGCGCTGCATTTTGTCTTTTATTTGTAAGATGTACATGGAATGAAACCAACATCCATCTTATTCTTAGCCCATACTATGGGGTTAATGTCAGCTAGTTCATCCATGTTTGTTGCTAGAAAGCAAAGAGATGACTCCATGTGTACCCCTCCCTGTAATGACACATTGAAGTTTGGTCATTAAATCCCTGCCTAATAAGTTAACTGGACAATCTGGTATGACTCTAAAAGAGTGTGTGATCTGGACTATTTTTCACTATGCCTTTTAACTCCTGACTGTTCATTGGTTTTAATACAATGTCATTATCCATAACAATATATGGGAACGAGCCTTGTGGAGTAGACACAATCATGGCGTGATCAGCCATGTCTGTGTGCGATGCTCTTCCTCCATCCTGAGACTGATCTCCTCTTAGCTCTGAGAGACCTGTCAGACTGAACTGTAGTTCCTCTTTTAACACTGTCTTTATGTCTGTGTCTTCTTGCTGCATGAACTGCTGTCTGCTGCTGAACTTTTGATAACTCTTCAGTATCACTTATAGACACATCAAATTCATGTTCAACAACAGCTGCTTCACCATCACTAATCTCGTCCTGAATTTGAACCTGGGTAGGGAGCGTAACGTGCCTAGGAGTATAACCTGCTGTGATCCTGTCCAATCCTCCCTCCATTCCTCTCTCAGTTGACTAACAGCATCAGCTAATTTCTGTGACATAGGTAAATCCATAGTGCACAGAGTAAGAGCCGGGATCATGGCACCCCCTGACTGCACCAGAGAATGCAGGGGAGTGCTGTCCATCACAGTAAGTTCAGAGGGGTCCAATACAAGTTCAAAATCAACCTGGGAGGAGTCAGGTAACTGCAGTTGATCCGGATTAGCTACATGTACTGTAGGGGCTGCTGCAACCTGAACATGGACTGCCTGTGCCTCACCAGGGGGTACTTGAGCCTGAGCAGCACCCTGGGGTCTCTGTTGTTGGTAACATGCCCTAAATGATCTCATTATATCATCCAAATCATCTTTCTTCTTTTAGATACATTGGGGTATATTGGAGTGTATGGAGGCTGTTGCCTAAAAGGGTTAGTGGTGCGCAATACGGAAATTGCAACCGAAGATGCAGAAGTTGCACTCGGCGAGGAATCATACCGATTCTCTCCTCCCCCTCTTATGTACTCCATGTTCCAATTAGACCTTACCAAAGAAAGGGAATGCCTGCTTTTCCCCTAAACATAAACCTCTAATCATTTTCATATGAAACTCATCATTAGAGCCATCTCTGAGAAATGGGCTGGAAGAGCCCATATTTTCAGTATACCCTGTGAGTATGTCCACCATAGGATTAACCGCTTGCCGACTGCGCACAGTATATTTACTGCGGCAGTCGGCCCCGGCCAGGCAGAGTGACGTAGGTCTACGTCGCTCGCCTGTCACTCCTTCCAGAGCCAATAGCGGGCGGGCGCGCGCCCGCCGAGGCGCGCGCCCGCCTCGGCTCGTTCACGGAGGAGTGCGGGAGTGTGACTGGCGGACCCGATGTCCGCCGGTCACACTACGATCGCCGCTACAGCGGGAGAAAGACAGAGCGGCTTGTGTAAACAAGCCACCTGTCAGTTCTCCCTGTGTAAAAGTGAAGATCAAACAGTTCTACTATGTAGAACTGTTGATCTTTGTTTTTACACTAGTAGACCTGTCCCTACACAGTTAGAATCACGCCCCTAGGACACACTTAACCCCTCCCTGTCCAATACTGTTAACCCCTTCCCTGCCAGTGTCATTTTTGCAGTAACAGTGCATATATATAGCACTGATTACTGCAGTAATGTCACTGGTACCCCCAAAAGTGTCAAAAATGTCAGTCAAGGGTCCGATCTGTCCGCCGCAATGTCGCAGTACCGCAAAAAAAATCGCAGATCGCCGCCATTACTCGTTAAAAAAAAAAACACCAAAAATGACAAAAATCTTTCCCTTTGTTAGTAAACGCGATAACTTTTGCGCAAACCAATCAAAATACGCTTTTTGCGATTTTTTTTACCAAACATAGGTAGCGTAAAACAAATTGGCCGAAAATTTTAAAAAATTTTGATTTTTACATTTTTTTTTGGGGGAATTTCATATAAAAAAAAGTGAAAAATATTGTTGTTTTTGCAAAAATTACGCTCTTTTTTTGTTTATAGCGCGTGATCAAAAAATCGCACAGGTGATCAAATACCACCAAAAGAAAGCTCTGTTTGTGGGAAAAAAAGGACGTGAAATTCGTTTAGGTACAGCGTCGCACGACCGCGCGATTGTCCGTTAAAGTCACGCAGTAAAAAATCGCAAAATAACCCCTGGTCTTTTAGCAGGAAAATCCTCCGGTGGTAAAGTGGTTAATGTAATAATACTCGTAGAGGGATACTCTCGAAAAAAAATCCTTGCATGTTTCATTACTAGTGGGTGACCTTGTCTTTAGTGATTTAGAGAGTGATTTTGTCTTAAGTAATCTCTGCAGCAATTTATGCTCCTGTTTGTTAATTCTTAACACTTTACGCATAGGCTGTGGTGATATGGAGGGCGTCTTAATTCCCTTTACCGTGGGACTTGCCCATCCTAGAAGCAAAATAGCAGATTATGCAAGCAGGACTATGTATTTCTTTGTGCTTTGTGGGTTTCATGCATTTCAAAAACAATACACTTTTTCATCTTCGGGGTGCCCCTAATATGGTTGGTTTCACAAAATGCATCCCCTCGTAAATAATTACTTGTCCCAAAAATTTGCTGATGTATATACTCCCCAACAAAACATCTGTGTAGAAGAGTCCCTCATTAATGTTTCTGGTCACCTTGCATTCAAGCAATATCTTCCCAGCAAGTGTGCCAGAAATGGGGTCAAACTGAGTAAGTTCTGTTAGAGGGCAACAGGCTTTGCCTATCATTTTAAAATTTAGGAGGGAAAGGGCAGTCATGTGCAGCCCCCTGGATGCCCAGAGACTACATAGGGAGAAGTGGCAAGACCTAGTGTCACCATTTTTCTATAGGGTACCATTTGTAAGTGGACAACTTCTATGCAAGTGTACCACTTTTTAAGATACTTACTCATCGTGGAATTAGCTGCTGTGGTACTGTGTGACCTAATCACCAGGGCTTCCACCAACAATTTGGAAACATCCGACTTAAAAATTGAGAAAAAGCCCGCTTGTGGAATGATGAATTACTCGCAGTAAATTGGAAGGACAGATGGGATGTTTTAATCCTGTCTTCCTTTCACGCAGGCACGACATTCAAATTAATTTCCATTGGCTGTATATAATGCTTTTGTGATTTACAAAGCAAATGCAGTAGTGGATCCTTTTTTAAACTTCAGGAAGCAATCATTACAGCCCTTTTGGATCCAGAAGGTGCTGTGGCCAAAACCCCAAATACAGTGCGCAAGTTGTATAAAATGCATTTTATTGATGTTCCCTAGAACTCCAACCAAAAGTCACCCCAAAAAAGATGTCATGTCTGTAGCAGATGCAAAATTAGGCGTGACACCTGTTTTTTCTGTCCCTCCTGTCCTGGCCAATCTGGTCTCTGCATCAAGGACTGCTTCCATCGCTATCACACACTAGTGGAGTATTAGTTTAAGGTACAGCACGGCATGGTCTAAGGTACCCAATTCACACATAAGGGTTTTGAAATATGTTAGATAGCCAGAAAATCACATTTTGAGAGAACTTAAAATCAAAGGATGAAAGGTTATTACTCTAAAAAGTTAAAGGTAAATTACAAAAAGTTAAAAAAGAAAATAAATAAAATAGTAAAAAAGAATTGTGGTATCCCCATTCTCAGAAGTAGCAGAATATGTTTTGGGTGTAATTCCACTTATACCAATGGCATGTGTAAGAAATATCTCAATAAGTGGCAAATATTTGTAAAAAAAAAAAAAAAATTTGTAATTTTCCAAAAAATTGTGGCAAAAGATAAAATCTTCACAACTACTGTAAAATGCCTCTCAGCAAATACCTTGGAGTGTATACTTTCCAAAAATGGATAATTGGGGGGGGGTTGCACTATCCTGCCATTTCAGGGCCTCCACAACTTTGATAGGTATATTAAAAAAGAATAGCGCAACCATGCAAAAGAAATGACTATCAAATATGGAGACCATCCATAAATAAAAATGGGGATTTAGTTCCACCATATGGCCATATCGTGCTCAAGCCCACCACTGCGTCAAAGTACCCCATTATCGGTGGGTCCTACACTATCCATAAAAAAAGGGGTGAATCCAGCCTCTCTTACCCTTGGAGACAACGCTCCTTGCTGGGAAGGTGTGCTAATGCACTGCAGGGGACTCCTCCTATATCTACTTGATAGAGGACACCAATAGTGTACAGGTGTGTGTGGGGGATGGGATGCTCAATTTAATATACATGTTGCTTGGTCCATAGCTGCACCGGCTTTAGATATACATGTTCAGGGTCTGCTCCCCCAATTTTTTGCTTGTTTATTATGTATTCGGTCTGACCAGACTTATGAGGTTGAGCACCTCTTCCCCCTCAGTAGTTTTCTGAAGGCAATCTTTAGTGTGTGGGCCTCCTGGGTCCCTTCCACAGGTCTGCTCTCAGTACTAAATATTATAGGGATCCTGCGCTATGGAGATATAGGGAATGAAGGGGCTGCAGCCTCCCTGTAATATAGCAAAGGCTATATCTAATTTATGTGTATATAAGGGGTAGGGAATTGGCGCTGCCCAATAGGGATATGCAATGGTGTTACTATAAAATCAAATCAATAAGAAGTATGGTGCTGATATGCATAGAATCACAAATATATAAATATATAAAAAATATATGAAATATATATATATAAAACCACCAATATCAATCGCAATACAAATAAATATATAAATATATAAAGTGCTATGTGGTAAAAGGTGCAATAAAGTATTGTGATATTGTGCAAAGAGGTATATGATTTCTGTATCAACATTTAAAATACATTACTATATGTATATATTAAACCAAGTGACAATGGTGAATAATTATATTATTTTAGCTGTGTGATTAGGGTCATTGTCTTGTTGGAAGGTAAACCTTCGGCCCAGTCTGAGGTCCAGAGCACTCTGGAGAAGGTTTTTGTCCAGGATATCCCTGTACTTGGCCGCATTCATCTTTCCCTCGATTGCAACCAGTCGTCCTGTCCCTGCAGCTGAAAAAAAAAACCCCCACAGCATGATGCTGCCACCACCATGCTTCACTGTTGGGACTGTATTGGACAGGTGATGAGCAGTGCCTGGTTTTCTCCACACATACCGCTTAGAATTAAGGCCAAAAAGTTCTATTTTGGTCTCATCAGACCAGAGAATCTTATTTCTCACCATCTTGGAGTCCTTCAGGTGTTTTTTTAGCAAACTCCATGCGGGCTTTCATGTGTATTACACTGAGGAGAGGCTTCCGTCGGGCCATTCTGCCATAAAGCCCCGACTGGTGGAGGGCTGCAGTGATGGTTGACTTTCTACAACTTTCTCCCATCTCCTGACTGCATCTCTGGAGCTCAGCCACAGTGATCTTTGGGTTCTTCTTTACCTCTCTCACCAAGGCTCTTCTCCCCCGATAGCTCAGTTTGGCCGGACGGCCAGCTCTAGGAAGGGTTCTGGTCGTCCCAAACGTCTTCCATTTGAGGATTATGGAGGCCACTGTGCTCTTAGGAACCTTAAGTGCAGCAGAAATCTTTTTGTAACCTTGGCCAGATCTGTGCCTTGCCACAATTCTGTCTCTGAGCTCTTCAGGCAGTTCCTTTGACCTCATGATTCTCATTTGCTCTGACATGCATTGTGATCTGGAAGGTCTTATATAGACAGGTGTGTGGCTTTCCTAATCAAGTCCAATCAGTATAATCAAACACAGCTGGACTCAAATGAAGGTGTAGAACCATCTCAAGGATGATCAGAAGAAATGGAAAGCACCTGAGTTAAATATATGAGTGTCACAGCAAAGGGTCTGAATACTTAGGACCATGTGATATTTCAGTTTTTCTTTTTTAATAAATCTGCAACAATGTCAACAATTCTGTGTTTTTCTGTCAGTATGGGGTGCTATGTGTACATTCATGAGGAAGAAGAATGAACCTAAATGATTTTAGCAAATGGCTGCAATATAACAAAGAGTGAAAAATTTAAGGGGGTCTGAATACTTTCCGTACCCACTGTATATCCTTTGTGGCTTTGAGGAATATGTCAACATTGCAAGATGAAACCTCGATTTAAAACCCAGTAATATGGCATTTTTTACTGGCTTAATAAGTCAGATGATGTATGCCTCTACTGACACTACAGCAATACAACATAGCCCAGGCACACCCCAGCTTACCTATTGAACAATGATGGATAAAATCAACACTAAGGTCACCCTATGCTCAAGTTGCTTTGTCATCCTTTTGGCATGTTCATGAAAAGAATATATTCCTAACACTGTCATTCTCTTTCTTCCCCTTCTTTGTCTGATTGCAGCTTGCAGCTGTACAGGCACATGCGGGAGGCTGGTATCAAGACAGTTCTAGGTACGTGCACTTGCTGCATAAAAAGAAGAATCAAATGGTTTTTGATGCACCAAATCAATAAATCAGCATACACAAACCAGTTACTGACAAATAATTTGTTGTTGCATCTGAAGCCAAGACTTTATATTTAGTTGTAGTGTGAGTATTGAGCGGTTAAACCCCTGCCAGGTGTACATTGCAGTCCCTGTACCCCATGGACACTTCCCTCTGTCTTCATGACCCTGATCACAACGACTGAAAATAATAGAAGGGGAATCTGATGGCGACAATTCTGGTGACAACTGCCTAGGGATTTCCTTAACTTTAGCGAGACATCCTCACATTCATGTTTTGAGAAGTAAAGGGAATTCTTTCCAAAGGGACAAAGGTAGAAAAAAACTGGCAGAGGCTTGAATAATAAAAAACAAACTGCTTTGATTTTAAATACAACTTAATAATAAATAATGGAGTTATTTGAATATTAACCAGATGCTGCCCTTAACATTTTTTTGAATATACAGATTGCAGACTTACCACAATTGTATATATCTTTATCAACTCACAATGGGCTTTTTTCCTTTCTCCATATCTTTTTTTGTTCCATACTATAAGATTTCTGTAATTCCAGATTGAGCTTTTTAAGGTTTGCTCAATTAAGGTTTTATTCTCTCTAATCATGATGTCCTAGTGCATTATTGTCATTTTAGCTACAATTGAAACAATGTTATCAGTAGAAAGAGAGAAAGAAGAGTATACCTCTGAGGTCACCTTGACAACAGATGTACAATCCTTCAGAAAATTAAACATTTGAGCTCCAAGAGATGTTGGTTTGCATCCTCATTATAAACAAAAAGCATCACAATTTTTTTTACCTTAAACAATCGGTGCCAGTTGCTGTATTATCTCAATCTTGCAATCCGATTTAGTTGAACGTTAGAATTAGGTTTTTTTTTTTTTTGCTTAAACTTAATGTTGATTAGATGGAAATGCTAACTGTATTTATAGAATACTAAAATGTATTTTTTTCAGTTCCAGAAGCTATAAGCCTAGAATATATCAGGGCAAATAATGAAATTATACAAGAATATTTTTTGGAACCCCAATGAGTACTATTCAGCCATTGCCTTAATGAGGATACCAATTATTCCTAGGAGACATTTTCTGTATGTCATTAAATGACGAGAACAGCCAAATGCATGTCTCATCCATCTCCTAAGAGGTGTAACATTTGCAAGGTAAAAAGAAGTGATTTGCATTAAGCTTGACAGCAGTCATAGATATAATTGAAATTTTTGCACTGGAGAACTTATTCCTAGTGGAAGAGAATTTGCATAATTTATTCTAATTAAAATATTTTCCATTTATTTACATGTGTATAATTATTCTCAACATGCATGCCATTTGGACTCATGGTATTAATTTCTTAGTCATAGAGCTTTTGTCTAAACAGTGTTGGTAGATTGTTTATAAATGTAATTGTTCAAAAGCTTTATACAGTAGAATATAAGGAAATGTAAACAGAACCTGTCTGTTCTTATTTTATTTTTTAGCACTAATGTGACCAAAGATTTTATTAAAGTGTATCTACAGTCAAAACTTTTTTTAGTTTGGAATAGAGTGGGAAGGAACTCAAACTCCTGTCGAGATTTATTGTCATTGGAGACTCCATTGCAGGGATTCCTTCAATTCTTATCTGGTAAATAGGTTATTCTATGAACACAAAGTGAAAGGCAATCTCTCTATTGGAGTCCTGAATATCAGTAAAACCTGTCAGCAGATCTAACCCTTTACACTCTTGTTACAAAACGCAAAAAATGGTTTGGGTACATTTAGGTATAGGTACACTTTAAGTGTTGAAAAGTAGGAAACTTTAATTATTATGACTTGCTACTAGTACTCGTCATGTTGGAACCAAATACTCAGCCAGAATTACCATGAAATACAATATAATAAACTGGCAGGTGCATTATTGATAAGCACACATGAACCTGTATAGTTAGTCCAAATGTCCATATAACTGAGTAATGACAGTAATGTGCACCTAAGCAGCTCTCTATACCAGCAGAACCAGTGACTGTCAAAGACAAAAGTAAGAGAGAGAGAGCTAATCCTAGTGCAACGAAACCTTTATTAAAGCGGACTTCCCCCCTGAAAACAATTTTTTAGATAAAAATACCCCCGGGACAGTCAGGGCTACTGCATTAACCACTTAAGCCCCGGAAGATTTTACCCCCTTCCTGACCAGGGCCTATTTTGCGATTCGGCACTGCGTGACTTTAACGGACAATTGCGCGGTTGTGCGACGCTGTATCTAAACGAAATTGACGTCCTTTTTTTCCCACAAACAGTGCTTTCTTTTGGTGGTATTTGATCACCTGTGCAATTTTTTGATCATGCGCTGTAAACAAAAAAAAGAGCGTCAATTTTGCAAAAATAACAATATTTTTCAAATTGTTTTATATGAAATTCCCAAAAAAATGTAAAAATCAAAATTTTTTAACATTTTCGGCCAATTTGTTTTCTGCTACATATGTTTGGTAAAAAAAATTGCATAAAGCGTATTTTGATTGGTTTGCGCAAAAGTTATCGCGTTTACTAACAAAGGGAAAGATTTTTGTAATTTTTGTTGTTTTTTTTTTAACGTAATTTTTTTTTTAGAGTAATGGTGGCAATCTGCGATTCTTTTTGCGGTACTGCGACATTGCGGCGGACAGATCGGACCCTTGACTGACATTTTTGACACTTTTGGGGTTACCAGTGACATTACTGCAGTAATCAGTGCTATTCATATGCACTGTTACTGTAAAAATTACACTGGCAGTGAAGGGGTTAACTGTATTGGAGAGGGAGGGGTTAAGTGTGTCCTAGGGGCATGCTTCTAACTGTGATTGGACATGGCTACTGGTGTAAGAACAGAGATCAACGGTCCTACATAGTAGAACCGTCTGATCTCCATTCTTACACAGGGAAGAATGACAGGCGGCTTTGTTTACATCAGCCGCCTGCCTTTCTTCCGGTGTCATGGATGATCGCGAGTGCCCGGCGGACATCGGGTCGCTCCCTAGAAGCCTCACAGGCTAGCGACGTAGACCTACGTCGCTTTGCCTGTGAGGGGCTGACCGCCGCAGTAAATAGTCGTGCGGCGGTCGGCAAGTGGTTAAAGCAACGATAGCCTCTGAACTGTCCCTTGTTTCACTTACCTTTTAGAAGAAATACTTACCTTGAAAATGTCTTGTCCAGCGCTGCCATCTCAGATGTGGGCAGCTGAAGCCGGAGTGTCCTCTTCGGTGACATCGGAGTCCCAGAATGCCCTGCACCGGCCCTGCTCGTCACTTCCGGTGCAGGTGCATCCTCCCTGCACAACTTCTGGGCATGCCCAGAAGCTGGTCAGCAGGAATGATGCGCCTGCACCGGAAGTGACGAGCAGGGCCGGTGCAGGCGCATTGATTCCTGGGAGCGATGACCCTTATCTCCCAGGAGTCAATGCAAGGAGGAAGTGACGTCGGTGGCCGTGTCCGCAGAGGGAGGAAGAGGAAGGAAGGTAAGTATATTTTCTTTAAAAGCAAGGTAAGTGAATCAAAAAAAGAATTTTAATTATCCAATTGTTTTTCAGGTCATTTAGAGCAAGCGGACGGGGAAAAGTTAATTTTGAGGGTGGAACTCCGCTTTAACCACTTGCAGCCTGTCCACAGTACATTTACAGTGGGCAGCAGCTGCAGGCTAAGTAATGTACTGGTACATTCCTGGGGCTCGCAGTGCTCACATCTGTGTGACCAATCATAATGATCACATGATTTCATATAAGCAAAACTGTCATGAATGGAAGCCATTCATGGCAGCTTGCTTACTATTGTGAAACAAGAGGGAAGACAGCGCAGCGCCTTCTACGTGCAGCAAGACATTTATTGAAGTATGTGCAGCAGTATTACACTCACATTTAGTCGGTGAATATGATGTAGTTAGTCAAATAATGTTGATCATCAGGAGCATCACTGGAGCGGGTCCTGGTGGTGGAGGCAGTGGATCCCGGTGGGAGCGGCAGGGGGGTTCCTCCGTGTGTACAGGGATGGCCTCGGTGGTGTCCGTGGGCTCCTCGTCAACTGGTGGAACGCTGGCACTCGTGGGTCCTGGGATCCTGACGTCACTCCTGGCGGTGATGCGGGGTGCTACGGCGATGCGTTATTGGAGCATGCGCTCCTTCTTCAGGCCGTGGATGCACCATGTTTGGACAGGGCATTTATGCAGTGATAAGGACGGTGGCTCAGGGGAGGCAAAAAGCATGGCGTGAAAGTCTGCAATAGGTGGAATATCGGTGTTTGGCCACGAGGTGGGGTGTGTGGGTACACAAACTGATGTGGTTAAATGCATGGGGAGGGGAATAATAGACCATGTGGGAAACTATAGTGTAATAGGACCGTAGTTGAAAAATGAAAAAGGGGGGGTTTGTTTTGAGGTTTTTTTCACTGGGAGGGATGGAGATGACAAGGGAGGGGGGGGGGGGTTTGGGGGGATTATGTGTATAAGTGTCACAGATATGTGTTGCTGTATGTATGGTGCTATGGGATAAGAATAGGGTACATGGTTTGGGCACGGGGACATATTGGGGTGGGGGGAGGACATGTTGGGTGTTGGGGGGGTGGAGGAGGGGAAGATGTGATGGAAAAAAAAAAAACGCATGTATCAATAACTGGGGATGGTTTTGGTTGTAGCTGTTTTGGGGGGGGGGGGGGTTGGGGTTTTTTTTTTTCACGGGCAATTTAATCCGGGGGGGGGGGAATGGAAGGGTGGTGTGTAGTCTTAAAAAAAATGCACAAATCAATAACTGGGGATGGTTTTGGTTGTAGCTGTTTTGGGGGGGGGGGGGTTGGGGTTTTTTTTTTCACGGGCAGTTTAATCCGGGGGGGGGGAATGGAAGGGTGGTGTGTAGTCTTAAAAAAAAAACGCACAAATCAATAAATATCAAATCCGAACTTTTGCAACAGGTGATGGGGGGGGTGGCTGGGGATGGTTTTGGTTGGGGTTGTAGCTGTTTGGGGGGGAAGGGTTGTGGGGGTTTTTTGTTTTCACGGGCGGTTTAATCCGGGGGGGGGTTTAGTGGGGGGCGTGGAAAGAAGGTGGGTAGGGTGCATGGAGAAGCATTACAGTAAGGTGTTGGTTTCTATTTCCTCGTTAAGGCCTCCAGGCGCCAGGGTGTCAAGTGTGTAGATCCAGAACGTTTCTCTGTGACAAAGTCGCTTGTAACGTTCCGTTTGTGGGAATGAGTTGGGGATGGACTCGATGACCCAGACACGCAGACCTGTGGACGATTTCTCATGGTGTTCGGCAAAATGTCTGGGCACACTATGTTTGTCCCCCCCCCCCCAAACAGCTACAACCCCAACCAAAACCATCCCCAGCCATCCCCCCCCCCATCACCTGTTGCAAAAGTTCAGATTTGATATTTATTGATTTATGCGTTTTTTTTTTAAGACTACATACCACCCTTCCATCCCCCCCCCAGATTAAACTGCCCGTGAAAACAAAAACCCCCACAACCCCCCCCCCCCCCAAAACAGCTACAACCAAAACCATCCCCAGTTATTGATATATGCGTTTTTTTTTTTTCCATCACATCTTCCCCTCCTCCACCCCCCCAACACCCAACATGTCCTTCCCCTCCCCCCCCCCAATATGTCCCCGTGCCCAAACCATGTACCCTATTTTTATCCCATAGCACCATACATACAGCAACACATATCTGTGACACTTATACACATAATCCCCCCAAACCCCCCCATCTCCCTTGTCATCTCCATCCCTCCCAGTGAAAAAACCCCCAAAACAGTTTAAAATATTGCTTATAACAGTAATCATAGTTAATAAAGACTATAGTCCATGCAGTTCAACCTATGTAGGTGAACATGTGTCAGTGTCAATAATCATTTCCCATCTCCCTGTATGTTGTGTTCTTTAAGATGCTCGTCCAAGAGTCTTTAATAGGGTTGAGCGAACACGGACTGTATTATTCGTGTTCGTACCGAATAATTGGATTGTTTGTTACCCGAGCACGGACCCGAAAACTTTACTGTTTGTTCGGGTAAAAATCCGTGTTCGGTCATTTTATTTCCGGGTTTTGTATGCATTGGTGCGCTTTTCATGGTGGGCTTTCAACAGCCAATCAACAAGCATTTAACTGGTGTGCCTTAAGCCATCCCAGCCATGTCTACAAATGTATTAGTAGCTGTGATTGGCCATCTGAAGCATGTGACCAAGTCTTTATAAGTCCGAGGCAGCGCCGCTGCGTCATTCTGCTGTGTTAGTTCAGGGACAGAGCACACATCATACGTGCTGGCTGCTGATTAGGGACAGACAGGCAAAAAAAAACATTTGTGTCCGGATAGAATTGAGGGACAGGTCGGAGTGTGTTAGGCAGGGCGAGTTGTAGGACATTTTAGGGAGAGGCTGCTGATTTTTAGGGTCAGTTTTCTACAATCGATTTTGCAGTGACCGATCTTATCAATGCTTTTAGGGAGAGGCTGCTGATTTTTAGGGTCAGACAGTGTGTTCTACAATCGATATTGCTGGGTGGGGTTTGCAGTGACCGATCTTATCAATCCTTTTAGGGAGAGAGGCTGCTGATTTTTAGGGTCAGACAGTGTGTTCTACAATCGATATTGCTGTGTGGGGGGGTTTGCAGTGACCGATCTTATCAATCCTTTTAGGGAGAGGCTGGAGATAGGCAGGTGTCAGTGGCCCACATCGATTTTGCTGTGTGTGGGGTGCAGTGAACACAATCTTTTTTGCCCACTGAGGAGGAGGGAGAAAAGTCTTTTTCTATCAGTCACTGTGTGCAGCGTTTGTCCTTCAGCTGTGCTGTGCTGACTCTGATCATACACTGCTGTGTTCAGTGTTCAGTTCACATGTGCTATTATTGAGTGGTTTCAAAAATCATACACTTTTTTCTATTCCACTATTCAATATACAGCCTTGGGTGAAAAAAATTAAATTGTGGCCTGCAGCAGAGCTGAATGATATAAGACACTGCTGTTCACATCATGTGCTATTGATAAATCACACCAATCTTATATCATATTTTCTATTCCGCTATTCAATAAAAACCTTTGAGTATCAATTAAATTGCGGGATAGTCTGTGTTGGTAGGTGTGAGATACACCTTTCCAAGTTTTTGGGGTTCATCTCATACTTCTGAAGATTTGAGGGTGCTGCCTGTTCCAAACTCCTCCTACTCCTCATCCTGCCTTTTAGGGGTACAAACAATAGTAATTGGGGCCTAGTGTGGTTGTGTACGTGTGAGATACATACACTTTTTTTGATCATATTTTCTATTCCGCTATTCAATAAAAACCTTTGGGTATCAATTAAATTGTGGGATAGCCTGTGTTGGTAGGTGTGAGATACACCTTTCCAAGTTTTTGGGGTTCATCTCATACTTCTGAAGATTTGAGGGTGCTGCCTGTTCCAAACTCCTCCTACTCCTCATCCTGCCTTTTAGGGGTACAAACAATAGTAATTGGGGCCTAGTCTGGTTGTGTACGTGTGAGATACATACACTTTTTTTGATCATATTTTCTATTCCGCTATTCAATAAAAACCTTTGGGTATCAATTGAATTGCGGGATAGTCTGTGTTGGTACGTGTGAGATACACCTTTCCAAGTTTTTGGGGTTCATCTCATACTTCTGAAGATTTGAGGGTGCTGCCTGTTCCAAACTCCTCCTACTCCTCATCCTGCCTTTTAGGGGTACAAACAATAGTAATTGGGGCCTAGTCTGGTTGTGTATGTGTGAGATACATACACTTTTTTTGATCATATTTTCTATTCCGCTATTCAATAAAAACCTTTGGGTATAAACAATTAAATTGCGGGATAGTCTGTGTTGGTACGTGTGAGATACACCTTTCCAAGTTTTTGGGGTTCATCTCATACTTCTGAAGAATTGAGGGTGCTGCCTGTTCCAAACTCCTCCTACTCCTCATCCTGCCTTTAGGGGTACAAACAATAGTAATTGGGGCCTAGTCTGGTTGTGTACGTGTGAGATACATACACTTTTTTTGATCATATTTTATATTCCGCTATTCAATAAAAACCTTTGGGTATCAATTAAATTGTGGGATAGTCTGTGTTGGTAGGTGTGAGATACACCTTTTCAAGTTCTTGGGGTTCATCTCATACTTCTGAAGATTTGGGGGTGCTGCCTGTTCCAAACTCCTCCTACTCCTCATCCTGCCTTTAGGGGTACAAGCAATAGTAATTGGGGCCTAGTCTGG
The DNA here is from genome assembly GCF_965119305.1 of Pelophylax lessonae. Classification (NCBI taxonomy): domain Eukaryota; kingdom Metazoa; phylum Chordata; class Amphibia; order Anura; family Ranidae; genus Pelophylax; species Pelophylax lessonae. The sequence continues at coordinate 138,442,098 of NC_138774.1, forward strand.
TTGTGTACGTGTGAGATACATACACCTTTTTTGATCATATTTTCTATTCCGCTATTCAATAAAAACCTTTGGGTATAAACAATTAAATTGCGGATAGTCTGTGTTGGTACGTGTGAGATACACCTTTCCAAGTTTTTGGGGTTCATCTCATACTTCTGAAGATTTGAGGGTGCTGCCTGTTCCAAACTCCTCCTACTCCTCATCCTGCCTTTAGGGGTACAAACAATAGTAATTGGGGACTAGTGTGGTTCTGTACGTGTGAGATACATACACTTTTTTTGATCATATTTTCTATTCCGCTATTCAATAAAAACCTTTGGGTATCAATTAAATTGCGGGATAGTCTGTGTTGGTAGGAGTGAGATACACCTTTCCAAGTTTTTGGGGTTCATCTCATACTTCTGAAGATTTGAGGGTGCTGCCTGTTCCAAACTCCTCCTACTCCTCATCCTGCCTTTAGGGGTACAAACAATAGTAATTGGGGCCTAGTCTGGTTGTGTACGTGTGAGATACATACACTTTTTTTAACATATTTTCTATTCCGCTATTCAATAAAAACCTTTGGGTATAAACAATTAAATTGCGGGATAGTCTGTGTTGGTACGTGTGAGATACACCTTTCCAAGTTTTTGGGGTTCATCTCATACTTCTGAAGATTTGAGGGTGCTGCCTGTTCAAAACTCCTCTTACTCCACATCCTGCCTTTAGGGGTACAAACAATAGTAATTGGGGCCTAGTCTGGTTTTGTATGTGTGAGATACATACACTTTTTTTGATCATATTTTATATTCCGCTATTCAATAAAAACCTTTGGGTATCAATTAAATTGTGGGATAGTCTGTGTTGGTAGGTGTGAGATACACCTTTCCAAGTTCTTGGGGTTCATCTCATACTTCTGAAGATTTGGGGGTGCTGCCTGTTCCAAACTCCTCCTACTCCTCATCCTGCCTTTAGGGGTACAAACAATAGTAATTGGGGCCTAGTCTGGTTGTGTACGTGTGAGATACATACACCTTTTTTGATCATATTTTCTATTCCGCTATTCAATAAAAACCTTTGGGTATAAACAATTAAATTGCGGGATAGTCTTTGTTGGTATGTGTGAGATACACCTTTCCAAGTTTTTGGGGTTCATCTCATACTTCTGAAGATTTGAGGGTGCTGCCTGTTCCAAACTCCTCCTACTCCTCATCCTGCCTTTAGGGGTACAAACAATAGTAATTGGGGCCTAGTCTGGTTGTGTACGTGTGAGATACATACACTTTTTTTGATCATATTTTATATTCCGCTATTCAATAAAAACCTTTGGGTATCAATTAAATTGTGGGATAGTCTGTGTTGGTAGGTGTGAGATACACCTTTCCAAGTTCTTGGGGTTCATCTCATACTTCTGAAGATTTGGGGGTGCTGCCTGTTCCAAACTCCTCCTACTCCTCATCCTGCCTTTAGGGGTACAAGCAATAGTAATTGGGGCCTAGTCTGGTTGTGTAAGTGTGAGATACATACACCTTTTTTGATCATATTTTCTATTCCGCTATTCAATAAAAACCTTTGGGTATAAACAATTAAATTGCGGGATAGTCTGTGTTGGTACGTGTGAGATACACCTTTCCAAGTTTTTGGGGTTCATCTCATACTTCTGAAGATTTGAGGGTGCTGCCTGTTCCAAACTCCTCCTACTCCTCATCCTGCCTTTAGGGGTACAAACAATAGTAATTGGGGACTAGTGTGGTTCTGTACGTGTGAGATACATACACTTTTTTTGATCATATTTTCTATTCCGCTATTCAATAAAAACCTTTGGGTATCAATAAAATTGCGGGATAGTCTGTGTTGGTAGGAGTGAGATACACCTTTCCAAGTTTTTGGGGTTCATCTCATACTTCTGAAGATTTGAGGGTGCTGCCTGTTCCAAACTCCTCCTACTCCTCATCCTGCCTTTAGGGGTACAAACAATAGTAATTGGGGCCTAGTCTGGTTGTGTACGTGTGAGATACATACACTTTTTTTAACATATTTTCTATTCCGCTATTCAATAAAAACCTTTGGGTATAAACAATTAAATTGCGGGATAGTCTGTGTTGGTACGTGTGAGATACACCTTTCCAAGTTTTTGGGGTTCATCTCATACTTCTGAAGATTTGAGGGTGCTGCCTGTTCAAAACTCCTCTTACTCCACATCCTGCCTTTAGGGGTACAAACAATAGTAATTGGGGCCTAGTCTGGTTTTGTATGTGTGAGATACATACACTTTTTTTGATCATATTTTATATTCCGCTATTCAATAAAAACCTTTGGGTATCAATTAAATTGTGGGATAGTCTGTGTTGGTAGGTGTGAGATACACCTTTCCAAGTTCTTGGGGTTCATCTCATACTTCTGAAGATTTGGGGGTGCTGCCTGTTCCAAACTCCTCCTACTCCTCATCCTGCCTTTAGGGGTACAAACAATAGTAATTGGGGCCTAGTCTGGTTGTGTACGTGTGAGATACATACACCTTTTTTGATCATATTTTCTATTCCGCTATTCAATAAAAACCTTTGGGTATAAACAATTAAATTGCGGGATAGTCTTTGTTGGTATGTGTGAGATACACCTTTCCAAGTTTTTGGGGTTCATCTCATACTTCTGAAGATTTGAGGGTGCTGCCTGTTCCAAACTCCTCCTACTCCTCATCCTGCCTTTAGGGGTACAAACAATAGTAATTGGGGCCTAGTCTGGTTGTGTACGTGTGAGATACATACACTTTTTTTGATCATATTTTATATTCCGCTATTCAATAAAAACCTTTGGGTATCAATTAAATTGTGGGATAGTCTGTGTTGGTAGGTGTGAGATACACCTTTCCAAGTTCTTGGGGTTCATCTCATACTTCTGAAGATTTGGGGGTGCTGCCTGTTCCAAACTCCTCCTACTCCTCATCCTGCCTTTAGGGGTACAAACAATAGTAATTGGGGCCTAGTCTGGTTGTGTACGTGTGAGATACATACACCTTTTTTGATCATATTTTCTATTCCGCTATTCAATAAAAACCTTTGGGTATCAATTAAATTGCGGGATAGTCTGTGTTGGTAGGTGTGAGATACACCTTTCCAAGTTTTTGGGGTTCATCTCATACTTCTGAAGATTTGAGGGTGCTGCCTGTTCCAAACTCCTCCTACTCCTCATCCTGCCTTTAGGGGTACAAACAATAGTAATTGGGGCCTAGTGTGGTTCTGTACGTGTGAGATACATACACTTTTTTTGATCATATTTTCTATTCCGCTATTTAATAAAACCTTTGGGTATCAATTAAATTGTGGGATAGTCTGTGTTGATAGGTGTGAGATACACCTTTCCAAGTTTTTGGGGTTCATCTCATACTTCTGAAGATTTGAGGGTGCTTCAGTCTGCCTCCTGCCTGTTCCGAACTCCTCATACTCCTCATCCTGCCTTTAGGGTACAAAAAATTGTAATCGGGGCCTAGATTGTGTTTGTACGTGTGAGATACACCGTTTTGTAAAATTTGTCCTATTCCACTATTCAATATACACCCTGTTTGAGTGTAAAAAATTAAATTGCGGGATAGTCTGTATCGGTACATGTGAGATACACCTTTTTAAATTTGTTTGGCGCATCTCCTTCTAGCGCCGAGGATTGCAGGGCGCTTCAGTTTGCCTCCTGTTCCCAACTCCTTCTACTCCTCTTCCTCATCCTGCCTTTAGGGTACAAAAAATTGTAATCGGGGCCTAGTTTGTGTTTGTACGTGTAAGATACACAGTTTTGTAAAATTTGTCCTATTCCGCTATTCAATATACACCTTGTCTGAGTGTAAAAAATTAAATTGCGGGATAGTCTGTATCAGTACATGTGAGATACACCTTTTTAAATTTGTTTGGCGCATCTCCTTCTACCGCCGAGGATTGCAGGGCGCTTCAGTTTGCCTCCTGTTCCCAACTCCTCCTACTCCTCTTCCTCATCCTGCCTTTAGGGTAGAAAAAATTGTAATCGGGGCCTAGTTTGTGTTTGTACGTGTGAGATACACTGTTTTGTAAAATTTGTCCTATTCCGCTATTCAATATACACCCTGTCTGAGTGTAAAAAATTAAATTGCGGGATAGTCTGTATCAGTACATGTGAGATACACCTTTTTAAATTTGTTTGGCGCATCTCCTTCTACCGCCGAGGATTGCAGGGCGCTTCAGTTTGCCTCCTGTTCCCAACTCCTTCTACTCCTCTTCCTCATCCTGCCTTTAGGGTACAAAAAATTGTAATCGGGGCCTAGTTTGTGTTTGTACGTGTAAGATACACAGTTTTGTAAAATTTGTCCTATTCCGCTATTCAATATACACCCTGTCTGAGTGTAAAAAATTAAATTGCGGGATAGTCTGTATCAGTACATGTGAGATAGACCTTTTTAAATTTGTTTGGCGCATCTCCTTCTACCGCCGAGGATTGCAGGGCGCTTCAGTTTGCCTCCTGTTCCCAACTCCTCCTACTCCTCTTCCTCATCCTGCCTTTAGGGTACAAAAAACGTAAACGGGGCCTAGTCTGTGTTTGTACGCATGAGATACACCGTTTTTTATCCTTTTTCCTATTCCGCTATTCAATATACACCCTTTTGGGGTAAAAAACATTAAATTGTGGCATAGTTTGCATATCTGACTGTGAGATACACCCATGCGATACTGTTGTTGTTTTGTTCCGCTATTCAATAAACACCTTTCTAGGGCAAGATCATAAATTACAGAAATATGAGGAGACCGTCAAATAAGGGCCGTGGCCTGGGTCGTGGTGCTGCTGGTAGAGCTCCTGTTGCAAGGAGAGGACGTGGTCGATCTGTGCCAGCTACACGCACAAGTCAAACACCTTCCTCAAGTGTTAGTAGGCGACAGAACCTGCATCAGTATTTGGTAGGGCATCATATGCCTCTAGAAGTGATGAGGCCAGAAGAAGTAGAGGCGATAGTAGATTGGTTTGCTGCTGACAGTGCCTCCAGTTCCTTCACATTGTCTCCCACCCAGTCTACTGCAGAAAGGTCAGAGTTGGCACCTGCAGCCGATGTCCAACCGTCTTTCACCTCACCCCCTTGCAAATCAGGCAAGCAGTCTGAGCCCCAAGCCATACAGCAGTCTCTTCTTCTTTTTGATGACTCTGTCAGCAGGGTTTCCCAGGGCCATCCACCTAGCCCTGCCCCAGAAGTGGAAGAGATTGAGTGCAGCGATGCCCAACCACTTATTTCTCAAAATGAGTACATGCAAGGACCATCGCAGCACGTCTCCGATGATGACGAAATGCAGGTGCCAACTGCTGCGGCGTTCAGAATTGTGGAGACCGACAAGGAGGGCAGGGGTGAAGACTGGGTGGAAGATGATGTGGAGGACGATGAGGTCCTCGACCCCACATGGAATGAAGGTCATGCAGGTGACCTGAGTAGTTTGGAGGAAGAGGCGGTGGTCGCACAGAGCCACCAGCACAGCAGAAGAGGGAGCAGGGTGCAGAAGCGGAGTGGCCGTGCCCTAGACACTTCGCCTGCTACTGCCCAACGCAGCAAGGGAACGAGCGCAACAAAGCCAGCTCAAAGGAGTTCTCTAGCGTGGAAGTTCTTTAGAAAATGTGCTGATGACAGGACACGAGTGGTTTGCACCCTGTGCAATCAGAGCCTGAAGCGAGGCATAAACCTTCTCAACCTGAGCACAACCTGCATGATCAGGCATCTAAGTGCAAAGCACGAGCTGCAGTGGAGTAGACACCTTCAAAACCAAGAAACGTCTCTGGCTCATCCTGCTTCCTCTTCTGCTGCAGTCTCGGCCGCTCCATCCACATCTGTAGTGATACCGGCACCTGCCACCCCGCAAACAGACGATCTGTCAGCAACACCACCACCTGGGTCACCAACCATCTCCACAATGTCCCGTGGAAGCGTTCAGCTTTGCATCTCCCAAACACTTGAGAGGAAGAGGAAGTACCCCCCTACCCACCCGCGATCCCTGGCCCTGAATGCCAGCATTTCAAAATTCTTGGCCTTTGAAATGCTGTCATTCCGTCTGGTGGAGACGCACAGTTTTAAAAACCTTATGTCGGTGGCTGTCCCACAGTACGTCGTGCCCAGCCGCCACTACATTTCCAGGCAAGCCATCCCTTCCCTGCACAACCAAGTGGGGGAAAAAATCAGGTGTGCACTGAGCAACGCCATCTGTGGCAAGGTCCACCTAACTACCGATACGTGGACCAGTAAGCACGGTCAGGGGCGTTATATCTCCCTAACGGCACACTGGGTAAATGCAGTGGCGGATGGGCCTGAGATGGATAGCAATTTGGCGCATGTCCTTCCACCACGAGGATTGCAGGGCGCTTCAGTTTACCTCCTGTTTATAAACTCCTCCTACTCCGCTTCCTCATCCTCTACCGCCTCCTCATCCGGACAGCGTAACACCTTCACCACCAACTTCAGCATGGTCAGGGTTGTGGAGGAGCATGGAACAGCAGACAAATGAGTGGTTGCTGCCAGCGAGCCTCAAGCCCGGCCTGGTGGTGTGCGATAACGGGCGAAATCTCATAGTAGCTCTGGGCCTAGCCGGTTTGACTCATATCCCTTGCCTGGCGCATGTGCTGAATTTGGTGGTGCAGAGGTTCCTTAAAAACGACCCCAATATGTCAGAGCTGCTGCAGAAAGTGCGGGCCGTCTGTGCGCACTTTCGGCGTTCTCACCCTGCTGCTGCTCGCCTGTCAGCGCTGCAGCGTAACTTCGGCCTTCCCGCTCACCGCCTCATATGTGATGTGCCCACAAGGTGGAACTCCACCTTGCACGTGCTGGAAAGACTGTGCGAGCAGCAGCAGGCCATAGTGGAGTTTCAGCTGCAACACGCACGCGTGAGTCGCTCTGCGGAACAGCACCACTTCACCACCAATAACTGGGCCTCCATGCGAGACCTGTGTGCCTTGTTGCGCTGTTTTGAGTACTTCACCAACATGGCCAGTGCCGATGACGCCGTTCTCAGCTTAACTATCCCACTTCTATGCCTCCTTGAAAAAACAATTTGGGCGATGATGGAAGAGGATGTGGCACAGGATGAGGAGGAGGAGGAGGATGAAGAGGTAACATTTTCAGGGCAGTCATTCGCAAGGGGCTCCGAGGGTGGGTTCCTGTACACACAAACGCCAGGGACACAATTGTCCAGCAGGGGCACAGTTCTGGAGGATGAGGAGGATGAGGAGGAGGAGATGGAGGAGGAGACGGAACCATGTTCACAGCAGGGTGGCACCCAGGCCAGCTCATGGCCATCACTGGTGCGTGGCTGGGGGGATACAGAGGACACAGATGATACACCTCCCACAGAGGACAGCCTTTCGTTGCCTCTGGGCAGCCTGGCACACATGAGCGATTACATGCTGCAGTGTCTCCACAACGACCGCCGAGTTGCCCACATTCTAACTTGTGCTGATTACTGGGTGGCCACGCTGCTTGATCCCCGTTACAAGGACAACGCACCGTCCTTAATTCACTCACTGGAGTGCGATCGCAAGATGCGCGAGTACAATCGCACGCTGGTAGACGAGATGCTGCTGGCATTCCCACCTGACAGCGGGGCCACAGTGGAAGCACAAGGCAGAGGAGGAGGAGGAGGAGGAGGAAGAGGTCGCCAACGCAACCAGGGCACCGCCAGCACCTCAGAAGGCAGGGTTAGCATGGCCGAAATGTGGAAATGCTTTGTCAGCACGCCACAACAAACAGCAGCACCAGCAGCTCATATGGAACGTCTTAGCAGGAGGCAGCATTTCACCAACATGGTGGAGCAGTATGTGTGCACACGCCTACATGTAGTGAATGATGGGTCTGCCCCCTTCAACTTCTGGGTCTCCAAATTGGGCACATGGCCTGAGCTTGCCCTTTACGCCTTGGAGGTGCTGGCGTGCCCTGCAGCCAGTGTATTATCTGAACGGGTATTTAGCACGGCTGGGGGCGTTATCACAGACAAGCGCAGCCGCCTGTCCAGAGACAATGTGGATAAGCTCACGTTCATTAAAATGAACCAGGCATGGATCCCACGGGACTTTTCCGTACCTTGTGCAGAATAGCGATGGATACCGACCTTACCCAGCCTTTGTTCTATTTTTGCTCTTGCTTTTGTTCTCACTCTTTTGGGGTGTACCCTCATTTAAAATTTCTGAAAAAAAGCAGTGTTGGCTACCTCATCCTCCTCAGGGCCAGATTAACATAGGGGCTATTGGAGCTGCAGCTCCAGGTCCCTACCTTAATATAGGCCCCGGGTTGGCCATATTCACTGTTACCGCTCTTCTGTTACTTGTAAACACAGAAGTCTGGCTTCTATGCTCGCTTCCCCAGGCAGCTCCCTCAGAACCTCCCCACACAGCACGAAGGCCGGACAAGGAGGGACAGTTGCCGATGCATGGATGTGTTTATGGGCTTCAGAGACAGCATCCCATGTTGAATTAGGCATGCATGGCTGCACCCTTCCTCCTCTGGGTGCATGCCAAGGCACGGCCCTTAAGGCCCTTCAAAATCCTCAGCACCAAGCCCATGATGCTCTTAATCCAGCCCTGGTCCTCCTCCACCGCTGCTTCCACCTACACCGCCCATAGGTGTGCGCAGCCTATTGCATTAGGGTGTGCACCCCAAAGTTTAAATAGACATGCATGTGTTTGCCTACATGTACATGGCCCTGATACATTACTCTCCCTGCTGGCAAAGTGAAATAGAGCAGAGCAGGTCTGAGGGAGATCTTTCCCATCTCCTCACTGGCAAACAGAGCGATAATGCTATGTGCCCTAGGTGATTAGGGTGTGCCCAGGTACACCCGGCACACCCTGTGCGCACGCCTATGACACCGCCACATCCACCACCACCTCAACCTCCCTCCTACTCCATATGGGCCTCGTCCTTCAGAGATGAAGAACATTGTTTTATTTTTCAGTTTTTTTTTTGTTGTTTTAAGTTATTTCCCTATCCACATTTGTTTGCAGAGCACTTGCCATGCTCTTAACTACGTTTTGCTGCCATTTGCAGCACTCTAGCCCTTTCCATTGGTGTTTTAGAGCCATTTTAGTGCCTGAAAGTTCGGGTCCCCATTGACTTCAATGGGGTTCGGTGTCCGGGAAAAGTTCGGCAAAAGTCCGGGACACGGACCCGGAATTTTTTTTAAAGTTCGGCCGAACCCGCCGAACACGGACATCCAGGTGTCCGCTCAACTCTAATCGTCGCTAGTACAAGCAATAACAGTGTAAAAAAAAAAACACATGATCACCCCCCCCCCAGAGTAGTACAATGTCACTATGGTGAAACTAAATTACATTGATGAAAAGATGTAAAAAAATGTTAAAAAAAAAAACAAAAAAACTTTTAAAAATTGAATATAATTTTTTTTTAAATTGATTAAACAATTATTATTTATTTATTTTTACGTACTGTCATCAGTCAGTATCCCTGATTACTTCCAGTCATATAATGATGCTGTACTGCTCAGTATGTTAAAAAAATGATTTCATTTCTTCATTTTCTAAAGAATTGTGACAAAAAATTACAACTTCAAAAACTTACATGCCTCTTACTAAATTTGTCAGTCTATCTACTTTCCAAAAAGGGGTCATTTTGGGGGTATTTGTACTGTCCTTACATTTTAGGGCCTCAAGAAAATAGCATTTTATATATATATATATATATATATATATATATATATATATATATATATATATACCATAGTTTGTAGACTCTATAGCTTTCACACAGACTTAAGAATTTACACTGATTTGGGTTATTTTTACCAAAGAAATGTAGCAGACCACATTTTGGCATACATTTATGAAGATTATTTGCTTGCAAATTTTTATAACAGAAACTAAGAATAAAGTGTTTTTTTTTTTTTTAGGTGTGTACAGTGTTGCGTTAAAATAGCACAGTGCTTAATAGCAAAAAAAATCTGGTCATGAAGGGTGTAAAACCTTATGACGGTCAAGTGGTTAATAGATAAAACATAAATGCCAATGCTTAAAAGGTGCTTAGTGCATGTTATTCATACTAATTACATTTAATAATTTACTTTCAGTGCTTTCAAATGTTTATAATAAAATCCCTTGTGCTAAAATTATATAGATATTCTCCAGTGCATAAAATTATATAAATATTCTCCAGTGCATAAAATTTAAAAAAATTCTCATTAATAAATAAAATATTTCTTACAAGTGATGTAAATATGTGCTATAAACAATCCTTAAATATATCAAAATTTGTTAAAATAAAGTACCAGTGATAAATTATGTGCTTATAAGTTTCCAATAATTAAATAATTCAAAAGTGAAAAAGTGCCAAAGTGTCCTTATATATATAAATAAGGTAGTGTATATTCAGACGCCTTTTCTTTCCCAAAATTCATGCAGGTGCTCTTCCATGCAGTGGCCACTAGGTGTCCTAAGCGCTCACCTCAATTGGCTTTATAACCAGCTTTGTATGGTATCATATGTGATGTTTCCTCCTTTTCTATGGTTGATGGGTCCGGTCACTAATTCTCACACTTATCCCTTTTACAACGATATTCCAGGGGGTGTGTGTGGAGCCTTTGAATCTCCAAAATAAATGGGGCCACAATAGTGAGGTACCGTTTGGTGATTTTATTAAAACAGATTAAAAATAACAGACTCACATTTTCCTTCGTCTTTGCCAATGCATAACAATCGTAATGTCGCTACGTCACTTCCGGTTTGGCGTCCTACGCGTTACGCTGCATGCCCACACAGCTTCTTCCCTTTCCAAAGGAGGAAACATCACATATGATACCATACAAAGCTGGTTATAAAGCCAATTGAGGTGAGCGCTTAGGACACCTAGTGGCCACTGCATGGAAGAGCACCTGCATGAATTTTGGGAAAGAATAGGCGTCTGAATATACACTACCTTATTTATATATATAAGGACACTTTGGCACTTTTTCACTTTTGATTTATTTAATTATTGGAAACTTATAAGCACATAATTTATCACTGGTACTTTATTTTAACAAATTTTGATATATTTAAGGATTGTTTATAGCACATATTTACATCACTTGTAAGAAATATTTTATTTATTAATGAGAATTTTTTTAAATTTTATGCACTGGAGAATATTTATATAATTTTATGCACTGGAGAATATCTATATAATTTTAGCACAAGGGATTTTATTATAAACATTTGAAAGCACTGAAAGTAAATTATTAAATGTAATTAGTATGAATAACATGCACTAAGCACCTTTTAAGCGCGGTACTCCCCCCTGTTATAAATTTCTGAATTGCGTAGGTTACCAATAACAGTACCTGCAGCTTTAAAGGAATTAAGGATTCATATAGAGTGACAGCGCGAGAATTTCACCAACCCAATATAAATGCCAATGCATTTACAAAACACTTCCTGTGTATGGTTCATCAAAGTAAGTACAAGCGGCATGTAGTTCCTCAGATATGCTGGAGAGATCCTCTGCCAGCTCAACAATCCTCACCCTTGAACATACAGGGCAGAAGGAAAATGTAGGAGTGCTTGGAATGGCCACTCTCCACACTTACCTGCCATTGGCTTGAGCATTGACCGCTATGGAAAAAGCCAGCGTCGCTTAGTGTATTGCAACACTCACAAGGGAAACAGGTCATGGCTGCCGCGTTTTGGAAGCATGACCTCCCTTTTCAAGTCCAATTAGCAGCCATCAATAGACCTTGGCAAACAGTTCGGGCTGAGCAGAAGTTTGACTCCAACATCACCTGTTGCTGGCAATGGAAAAATAAAAAAAAAAGTGTGGTGGTCCCCCCCAATTAATACCAGGCCCTTTGGGCCCCCCCGTCCTTAACCATCACAGGCCACATGCCTTCCACATGTCTTCAACATGGAGAGTGCTTTGGGGCAGGAGGGCTCTGCTGATGGGTATAAGGGCCTCTTCCCCACAACCCTGGGCTGTAATTGTGGGGGGTCTGCGGGCAGGGGGCATATCAGAATCTGGAAGCACCCTTTAACAAGGGGGCCCCCAGATCTTGCCCCCTCATGTGAATAAGCAGCTCATTCACCAAAAAAAGTGTCAAAAAGAACTAAAAATACCCACACAGTTTTTCACAATTCCATTTTTAAAAATTAATAAAAACAATGTCCCACCCAATGTAGATCCATCATCAATCACAATGCCTGGTGGTGCCACTAGGGGATATTGCCAGTTGGCCCTGCCCCTTACCTATATGAGAACTGTCAAACGGCAAAGCAGTTGGTCAGCGGTTAGCCTTAGTCGAGGGTGGAGCGTTTTATTTTTTCGGGTCCTGCGGTGGCGTCGTGATTGAAGATGGATCTACATCGGGGGCCTTCTTTTTTTATTTTTAGTAAAGGCATTGTTTTTGTTTCTTTTTGACACTTTTTTGGTGAATGGGCAGGGGTACTATGTACCCTATACTCATTCACATAGGGTAGGGGTCGGGATCTGGGGGCCCCCTTTTGGTGGAGGGTGGAGCGTTTTATTTTTTCGGGTCCTGCGGTGGCGTCGTGATTGACGATGGATCTACATCGGGGGCCTTCTTTTTTTATTTTTAGTAAAGGCATTGTTTTTGTTTCTTTTTGACACTTTTTTGGTGAATGGGCAGGGGTACTATGTACCCTATACTCATTCACATAGGGTAGGGGTCGGGATCTGGGGGCCCCCTTTTTAAAGGAGACTTTTAGGTTCTGATAAGCCCCCTTCCCACAGTCCCTGACAACCACCGCCCTCCCCTGCCCCAAAGCACCCCCCATGTTGACGGCATGTGGCCTGGTATGGTTCAGGAGGCAAGCGAAGTGCCCCCCCTTACCTGATCAGCCAGGCTGCATGCTACAATAAAGGTCTAGTATGGATGGTAGGGGGAACTTTCCGCCATTTTTTTTTATTTTGGCATGGGGTTCCCCTTAAAATTCATACCAGACCCAAAGGGCCTGGAATGGAATGGGGGGGGGGGGCATGCTGTTTGTTAAACATTTCTGTATTGCCGGCAATGGTATTATATTGCCAGCAATTTAAATGTCACTTTTTTCTTTATAGATGCCAGTTTTGCTACAGCAGGTTCTATACATGGTACAAATGTGCCACTTTACAGGCAGACTAAGGAGACCCCCCAGGCACTATATATAAAGGAATTTTTCATTTTTATTGTTTCACTTTAAGCATCAAAAAAATCCCTGCTCCTGTAAAAACAATCTTTTTTTTAAAAAAAATTTGCATTGATACATGTTCCCCAGGGCAGTACCCGAGCCCCCATACTGTCAAGGTCTTACCTTTCCCTCCTGTTGGCAGCCATCTTGGACATGTGCATACTGCTGCCTCTTATAGACTCTGATTGCATCATCACTTCCTGCTGCCTGGGCGTCGCACATTGATGATGTCACACACCTGACAATATCTATCACCTGTAGGGTTGCAATCATTACCCTTGTGTTTGTGCTCCAAGGTGCATTTCTGAGAGCACCCTTTAGCAAGGGGGGCAGTATTTTGTTCCCTGTGTTCCTCCGTGCATGACCTGGCTTGGCTTAATACTCTCCTGGCTCTCCACTCGGCATCAGCTGACCACTCTCCTGGCTCTCAAACCGGCATCGGCAGGCGACCCGGCTTTGGCAGACTACCCACTTCTGGATCTGACCCCAGCTTGGAGTACTACCCAATCCTGGACTTGATCCCGGCTTGTTCCTGCTCTGATTTCCTCAATGTTGCTGTGCGATTAATATTATTGTTGTTCCTCCAATAAAAAACGTAATTTTACCTGCATTCCCGTGTGGTTTGGTTTCCTGGCACCCTGACAGTACACAAGGAGCATGAATCCTGATGATGCAGTTGCTCCTACGCTCACCATGCTGGTTACCAGGCTCGATTAACAAGATCACCTTTTGGGTCAGTTCGCTCAGGTGTTGCAGACGTTGCTCCTGGGCACACACAGCACGCCTTGCTCCTGGTGCTGCTAGGCTGGTGGTTCCTCCTGTTGTTGCACCCACTGCTGCTCTTGTTGCCACCCCTGCTCCTGCAGCTGAAGTCACTGTTACCAGAGGGATCACTGGTTCAGCCCCGCTCCCGCAGCGCTATGGGGGTGAAATGAGTCAGTGTTGTGGCACCCTAAACCAAGTGGGCATTTATTTTGAGATGGTTCCTCAGGCGTTTCCCTCTGACAGGTCCAAGGTGGGCTTCCTAATCTAGTTGTTCTCAGACAAGGCCTTGGCCCGGGCGAATCTCTTATGGGAGAACGATAATCCCGTGATTCTCGATTTCCCGAGTTTTGTTGCCTCCTTTCGTAGGGTATTCGATGTGTCTGCTCGCTCTGCCTCTGCTGCTAAGCTGCTCCTGTACATTCAACAGGGTATATGAAAACGTTGCCGAGTATACCATCAAATTTTGTACCCTGGAAGCAGAGGTGGGCTGGAATAATGAGGCTCTGGTAGCTGTCTTCTCTCATGGTCTCTCTGATGCATTGAAGGATGAGATTGCAACCAAGGATCTCCCTGACGAGCTTGAGGACCTCATTTCCTTCCTGATTTTGATCAGGTAGAGACCATCGTTTAAGGAGTGCCTGCGGAGACCTCCTACTAGATTGGCTCTTATGTTTTCTTTCCCACTCATGCCTCCCTCACCTCCCACACCTCCTGGGGATGGTGTGTCTGGCTGTGAACCCATACAGCTGGGGTTTACTCACCTTTCCAAGGCTGAGCGGGCCTTTAGAAGGAGGGTGGCCGGTGCTTGTTTTGCAGCCTTGGTGGGCATTTCCTGAAATTTTGTCCTACCCGCCTGGGAAACGCTCACACTCAAGGTCCTGTCAGGGGGCAGATCTTAGGTGCAATTTCCTTGTCCCCAGTTTCCCGTAAAGATAAACCACTAATCACTGTTGACCTCCCTTGGGCAGCAGGCTTGGTGGTTACTCAGGCATTGGTTGACTCTGGTGCTGACCATTACTTTGACAGCTGCTGCTAATTCCATACCTTTGCAGCCTCGTCTTTCTCCACTAGTTATTGAGGCAATTGATGACAGACCCCTTCAACTGGCACAGGTTACCCACGAGACTGTTCCAGTTGATATGGCGATAGGAGCTGTTCACAGGGAGTCGACCTGCTTCCAGGTTATATCGTCCCCACACTACCCCGTCATTTTTGGGTTACCCGTGGCTTCAGAGACACAATCCAATCTTTGATTGGCAGTCGGTCGAGATCCTCTCTTGGTCTCCACAGTGTGGCGTGGTTTGTATCCATGGGCCTGTTAAGGTACTTTGTACCTCCCCGGATTAAGTGTTGCCTACTGAATATTGTGAGTATCAGGATGTGTTTGACAAGGTGCGTGCTGGTACTCTTCCTCCCATTTGATTGTGCCATAGACTTGCAACCTGGTGCCATTCCCCCTCGTGGCAGGATTTATCCTCTCTCAGTTGCTGAGAATAAGGAGGAGTATGTTGCGGATGCACTTGTCCAGGGGCACATTCACAAGTCCACTTCTTTAGCAGGTGCCCATTGTTTCTTTAAAAAGAAAAAGAGGGGCGAGTTGAGACCTTGCATTGATAATAGGGGCCTCAATCGCATCACGGTCAAGAATTCATACCCAATTCCATTGATTACTGAATTGTTTGACCGGCTTTTACAAGCCTAACTTAAGGGCCGCATATAACCTTGTAAGGATCAAGGAGGGTGATGATTTAATAGCAGAACCGGTCATTACGTATCTCTGGTGATGCCTTTTGTCTTGTGCAATGCACCTGCTGTCTTCCAGGAGTTTATAAATTATGTATTTCATGATATGTTGCAGCAATGCGTGGTGGTCTATGTGGACGACATCTTGATTTACTCGTACTCCATTGAATCCCACTACCTGGATGTCAGACGGGTGCTGCAACGGTTACGCTAGAATGGGCTTTTCTGTAAGCTTGAGAAATGTGAATTCCACCTGTCTCAGGTTGCCTTCTTGGGCTAAATCATTTCAGCTAAGGGGTTCTCCATGGACCCTCAGAAGGTTTCGGCTGTTCTACAATGGCCTCGCCCCCAGTGGTCTCTGTTCCATTCAGTGTTTCCTTGGGTTTGCCAACTATTATCAGAATTTATCAGGAACTTTTCTTCTTTGATCAAACCTATCTCAGATCTGACCAAGAAGGGCAGCGATTCCCACAATTGGACAGCCTGCTGCTATCGAAGCTTTTGAGGCCCTCAAGTCTGCTTTCGCTTCGGCTCCCATTTTGTCTCATCCCAATCCTGGTTTGCCCTTTGTCCTAGAGGTGAAAAAAAAACCTTTTTTACTTCATATTTTTACAGTGACATACAGTGTTTAGACACTGCTGTTCTAATCTGCTATTCAAAAATCAACAATTTAAGGGGAAAAAAAATATTTTTCAGGTTTTCATTCAAATGGGTTTTTTTTTACTCAATAGCGGAATAGAACAACAACAGTATCCAACCTGTTAGGTGTGCAGCGTGTAGCAGCCATGTAATGCAAGCTCAGTGCATATGTGTCTGCTAAATATGGATTTTAAAAAAAAAACTTTTTTTCCTTCATATTTTACAGTGACATACAGTGTTTAGACACTGCTGTTCTAATCTGCTATTCAAAAATCAACAATTTAAGGGAAAAATAAAAATGTTTCATTCATACGTTACTGTGAGATACACCCTTTGGATACTGTTGTCCCATTCCGCTATTCAATAAACACCCATTTAGGGAAAAAAACAATTAATTGCGGCCTAGTCTGCATATTTTACTGTGAGATACACCTGTTGAATACTGTTCTATTCTGCTTTTCAATAAAAACCCATTTAGGGAAAAAAAGGAAATTGCGGCCTAGTCTGCATATTTTACTGTGAGATACTCCCGTTGGATACTGTTGTTCTATTCCGCTTTTCAATAAAAACTAATTTAGGGAAAAAAAATAAATTGCGGCCTAGTTTGCATATTTTACTGTGAGATACACCTGTTGGATACTGTTGTTCTATTCTGCTTTTCAATAAAAACCAATTTAGGGAAAAAATATTAAATTGCGGCCTAGTCTGTATCTGTACATGTGAGATATACCCTTTGGGTACTGTTGTTCTATTCTGCTATTCAATAAACACCCATTTAGGGAAAGGAAAGAAAGATATTAAATTGCGGCCTAGTCTGTGTCTGTACGTGTGAGATACACCCTTTGGATACTGTTGTTTTATTCTGCTATTCAATAAACACCCATTTAGGGGAAGAAAGATATTAACCACTTCAATACAGGGCAATTTCACCCCCTTCCTGCCCAGGCCAATTTTCACCTTTTAGAGCTGTTGCATTTTGAATGACAATTGCGCCGTCATGCAACACTGTACCTAAACCAAATTCCAAATTTATGTCATTTTCCCCCCACAAATAGAGCTTTCTTTTGGTGGTATTTGATCACCGCAAGGTTTTTTCTTTTCTGCTAAACAAATAAAAAAATGACCGAAAAGTTTGAAAAAAAAATTTTTTTTGTTTATGTTATACAATTATGTAAATAAATACATTTTTTCCTGCACTGATGAGCACTGATGAGACTGCACTGACAGGCAATGATGAGGAGGCACTGATGGGGTGGCACTGATGGGTGGCACTGATATGCGGCACTGATAGGCACTGGTATGTGGCACTGATAGGTAGCACTGATATGCAGCATTGGTGGGCACTGATAGGCGGCACTGCTGGGCACTTATAGGCGGCATTGATGGGCACTGATAGGTGGCACTGATGGGCACTGATAGGCAGCACTGATGGGCACTAATGGGCACTGATAGGCGGCACTGATCGGCACTGACGGGCGGTACTGATGGGCACTAATGGGCACTGATAGGCGGCACAGGTGGGCAATAATGGGCACTGGTGGGCGGCACTGATAGATGGCAATGATGGGCACTGGTGGGCAGCACTGATGGGGAGGGCACTGGCGGGCAGCACTGATTGGGAGGGCAATGGGGGCTGAGTACTGAGGAAAGCCGATCAACGGCTCTTCCTGTTTACTATGTGACCAGCCGTCATTGGACACATGGTAAAGAGCCTACGTCATATGACGTCCGGTCAGGATAATGCAACCACTTTTCTGACGTCAAAGGCCTATAGGGCGGGTGGGAAGTGGTTAAATTGCGGCCTAGTCTGTGTCTGTACGTGGCTACCTCGTCCTCCTCCACCGCCACTTCCACCTACACTGCCACATCCACCGCCGCCTCAACCTCCTACTCCATATGGGCCTCATCCTCCTAGATCAAGATGATTCTTTTTTATTTTTATGTTTTTTATGTTATTTAAAGTTATTTCCCTATCTACATTTGTTTGCAGAGCACTTGCCATGCTCTTAAGAAGATTTTGCTGCGATTTGCAGCCCTCTAGCCTTTTCCATGTTTTTTTAGAGCCATTTTAGTGCTCAAAGGTTCGGGTCACCATTGACTTCAATGGGGTTCGGGATCGGGGTAAAGTTCGGGTTAAGTTCGGGTCACGAACCCGGACTTTTTTCTCAAGTTTGGCCGAACCCGCCAAACCCGGACATACAGGTGTTCGCTCAACTCTAGTCTTTAACTATTTGCATACAAATGAAAGATAACTATGTTGCATAAGCCTCGTATCAGCCAATTAATACCTGCTCCCTCTGTTGCCTTTTTAAAGTGGTTCTAAAGGCGTAAGAATTGTTACCCTAATGTATTCTCTGCGATTAA
Organism: Pelophylax lessonae; assembly: GCF_965119305.1. NCBI lineage: Eukaryota > Metazoa > Chordata > Amphibia > Anura > Ranidae > Pelophylax > Pelophylax lessonae. The sequence continues at coordinate 138,460,740 of NC_138774.1, forward strand.
GGTAAAAACCCTTCTGTGATGCAGGATCCCTCCCTAGACCACCCCCCCCCCCATGGCGGGCCAAGCCATGCTGTCTGTGTCTATAGGCAGCAGGCAGCAGCCAGCAAGACTCGGGATTAAGTCCACAGGTGGGTCACCATAAGAAATGGCTTCCTATGGTGGTACATAGAGAAGAGGAGGAGCCAGGAGCACTGGCAGGATTATATGCACAATTGTTTATCTAGTTTAAATATATTTTTATATTATTTATATTATTTTATATTTTAAAATATGATTCTGTGATTGCTGAAATATAGAATCTGTGTTTGTCAACCTGTTATTCTGATCCTGACTTGCTTCAAGACATTGATTTTTCTAGGTAGTGAAACTAGGATTAGGATGATGACCCTGGAGCCTGCCCCTTTTTCACTGCTTCTCATCTGGCCTATAGTACAATGCAGGATGAGCGGGAGTGCTGCCATCCCATTTGTGTATGCCCCACAGGCCACGCTGCAGCATGATCTATCCCTGGGATGATGAATCAGTGTACTAGCCTGCTGTCGGTAACATGTGATCACTGTGACCAATCACAGAAGATCACATGACATTTGTACCTAATGAATGTCTGGTCACAGTGATCACATGGTACAGACAGGACAGATTATAGTGCATCTGTACCATGTGATAGCTGTAGCCAATCAGAGCTTCACAATAGTACACACTGGATGAATAAATACCACTCATAAAAAAATTATTGCTTATAACAGTTATTTTTTTACTGTTATAAGCAATCACAGTGTGTTAAAAAATACTGATCACCTCCCCAGAATAGTACATTGTCACTATGGTAACACTGCACTGCTCTGGTCACAGTATGTAAAAAAAGTAAAAAAAGAAAAAAATTGTAATAAAAAAAGTTAACATTTTTTTAAAATTATTATTATTTTTTGTTTTGCATACTGTCACTAGTCAGTGTCCTATATCACCACCACACCAGTCATATGATGATGCTGTACTGCTCTTGTGACAATATTTAAAAAAAAAGAATTGTGAAAAAAGCCAAAAGTTTTTAAAATTCAGAATTTTCCAAGAAAAATAGTGACAAAAAAATCAAAAAAATTACAACTTTAAAAAATGTGTCTTGCCTCTTACTAAATACCTTGGACTATCCACTTTCCAAAAGGGGTCACTTTTGGAGGTATTTGTACTGTTCAGGCATTTTGGATCCTCAAGAAATGAGGATTTATTAATTTTCAAATACATATACCTTAGTAGTTTACTCAATAACTTTCCTACAATCTAAATAATATACCATGATTTCGGTTATTTTAGCAAAGAAATGTAGCTGTATACATGTGGCCTAAGGCTCCGTTCACATCTAGGCGTTTTGGGGCGTTTTTGGGGCGTTTTTCTGCTCTAGGATCAGCTCTCAAAACGCCCAACAAGACAAATCCTATTCATTTCAATGGCCCCTGTTCACATCTGAGCGTTTTGACGCTGTATACAAAACGCCCAACGCTCAAAAAAGTACATGAGCTTCTTTTTGGGCAGATTACAGGCGTTTTCCATTGATCTCTATTCAATCTAAAAACGCCTGCACAAAAATCGCGGTAAAAATCGCGGTAAAATCGCGGTAAAAAACGCCGCAAAAATCGCGGTAAAATCGCGGTAAAAAACGCGCGAAAAACGCTACGCTCAGGTGTGAATGTAGCCTAAATGTATGAAGAAAGATTATTTATTTGCAAAATTCTATAACAGAAACAAAAAAAAACAACACATTTTTGTTTTCAAAATGTTTGGTCTTTCTTTATTTATTTAGCAAAAAAAACCCAGTGGTGATTAAACACCACCAAAAGAAATCTCCATCTGTCTCAAATAAATGATAAACATTTCATCTGGGTAGAGTGTTGCATGACTGAGTAATTTTCATTCAAAATGTGACAGCGCTGAAATCTGAAAATTGGCCTGGGCAGGAAGGGGGTGAAAGTGTCCAGTATTGAGGTGGTTAGGCAAAACAGTAAATGCAGTTCTCATATTTCTGTCCTAAAAGATCCTCATACATCTTGTTATTTTGGTTTTTCATTAGTGCAAATCAACTTATTAGCAATTTATTCTTTGTAAACTAAAATTAAACAGAGTTGCTAAAGAAGCATTATTTCACAAACTGTCAGCTGTTTCTATAGCTACGTATTATCTCAAAACTTCGTAATATCTAAGAGGATGTTTATAAATTTTAGCTGCTAAAATGAAAAACCATCTGTCAGTTCTGAGACATGACATCCATGACCCGTTCCAGTTACACTTCACAAAGCAGCCTAGTACAGGAATAGAACTACTTTGAATTCAGTGAACTTCTGAGATGACAAAAAAGAAGGGGCATACCAATGTATTGGACCAATCTTCTGTCCATACAGTTGCAGACACAATTTTTTGATTATGTGAAATTACAATTATGTTTTCTGATATTATCCTGTATTGACACCTAAGGGTAGACATACCTACAAAATAGAGATCTATGAATTCTCTAAGCAAGCCCTTCTCAACTAGGGTACCACAGAACTCTTGGGCTGCTTCAGAGGTTGCCAATGATTTCTTGAGTAATGATTAGTGGATGACTAATTTATTGGCCAATGATGCCTGCATAACTGTAGCATCAATATCACAGAGTTAGTGTCATGGGACCAGTGAACTACAAAATAAAAAGTATCCTAACACAGTTATCTGCTAGTCAGCAACAAAAACAAAGTTTAAATTGCTATAAATTATAACTAAAGGCAAAACTTTTCTTTCAGTTTTCAATAACATTGAGAAGGATTAGAACACTTTTCAGGTTTTATTGCTGTCTGTGCCCCCATTAGGGAGATTCAACCTCTTTATTTGTCCTGTTTCCATTATCATTAAAAGTGAAAGTAAAAGAAAATCCCAAATTTTAGGTTGTCCCCAGAAAAGTAATAGGGGGGAAATCTTCCAAAAGGGTCACTAGTTCTGCTGATCTGGGGGTCCCCAAGAAATTCCCTTAATTTTCAGAGATTTCCTCTCACTTTCTGTTTGGTCACGGGACAGGAAGTGAAGGGAAATCTCTGCAAAGGGACACCGATTACGAAAAAAAAAAAATCTTGATGGGCTATAACCCTCCCTTACTCTATCCAAAATGAAAAAAAATTGCTTATAGTTCTACTTTACATTTGTGTTAAAAAGATAATATATAGGGGCGGAGCCAGCTAGCAAGGCAGATGGCAGCGTGAGCTCACAGCTCCTTGCTAAGCAGATCATTCGGAGCCATTACGACGGAGAGGGTCACTCCAAAACAGCTCATCGGTATACCTGTCAACCCCGGGCACCACCGGAACATGCCGCCCAAACGCAAAGATCGATGCAAGCCTGGTAAGATGATCGACTTCTTCACCCCCAACGCTAGGCCGCGCAGCCAAGATGGCGCCGGCCCGCCACACTCCTCTCACAGGCAACCTCATCTGCCACACCAGGCTGATCGGCACCAACCGAGACATTCCCCGGGCACCCAGGCTGACCCCACAGGACTCTCCCCACAGTCCGCTGCGGACTCACAACCTTCCAGCCCTGCCAAGTCCAAACAAAAGACTTTTCATGACAGGCCGCTCTCTAACCCAGGCATCACAGTAGATGACACCCTGGAGTTTCAGGACTCCATTGCAGCCATCCCTGCAGGGGACCATCCCGTGATGGCATCCATGTTCAAAGAGATGATGCTATCTCTAAGGTTTGCAATTCACTCTGATATGCTGCAATTGGTGTCACAATGCAACACTGCGGTCGCTGCTGTTTCGGATAGAGTCTCCACCATTGAGAATAAAATGGGCGAATTTGCAGACACTTTCAATAACATGGTGGACGCTCACAATGACCATGATGATGAATTGGAGTGGCTGAAATTAAAAGTGGCGGACCTTGAGGATCGCTCCAGGAGAAACAATGTGAAAATAAGGGGGATCCCTGAAACTGTTAAACCCCCTGACCTGGCAGCGTTCCTCACCACTCTTATGCAGGAAATCCTCCCTGATGCAACTTTGGGGGATCTGGCCATTGATAGGATCCACAGACTTCCGAAGCCTAAACATATCCCTGCTACATATCCAAGGGACGCCGTTGCAAGAATTCACTTTTACACTGTGAAGGAACAACTTATGGCGAAAGTGAGAAAAGCTGTAGATCTCCCAGCTAGTATGCAAGGCCTGTCCTTCTATGCAGATTTATCTGCCCACACCATGAACCGCAGGAGAAACCTTGTGACTATCACTAAACATCTCAGGAACCACCACATCCAGTATCGCTGGAATTATCCTGCCACCCTAATAGTCACAAGAGGAGACAAGGAATTCAAGATCTCTACCCTTGAACGTGGCATTGAGCTCTTGCGCCAGTGGGGGATTTTAGATGCTGACGCCCCCCTTGGGGATCACTCTCCTGACCGGGTTCCGACAACTTCTCCACCAAGATAAGATGCCGGGCTGACAAGTCCCTTCATGCTATATATCAGATGACCCTCTGATGATCTAACCGCTTGATCTACAGACTCTGAATGTTTTGTTCGGCTACAAATGGTGTTTTGTTTTTTTTTTCCTTTACCAGTTTCCCCGTATCAGCAGTTGGATAACTGCTCAGATTTCCACTTGGTTATCGTCTATTTTTTAAACAAAGTTTGGCGCAGTTAGAGTTCCTGCGCCCAGTGCCATATCCATATTGTTTTGCTTAGTGTACTTGGCATTTGCAGTGGTACTTATTTGATTGTCACGACTGTCATTGGTAAACTGTCTTTTATCTCTCTTTTGTTTTACCGTTTTTCTTTTTATACGTTACCTGTGACATATAACAACAAGAGCTTGATCAGTCGTTACCTCTTCAGTACCAACCGATTGCTTCTCATCGCACACGGATCCCTCCAGTCGGCTAATACCTTGCACTGTCCCAGACTCTACGATCTCGGGTAAGGTCTTGTATATCTCTTTTCTACATTTCCTTGGAGGTGACATAGCCCCTACACCTGGGCTCCTACCAACGACCCCTACTATACCACTTCACCATGGCCTTCAAACTAACCTCCCTTAATGTACATGGATTGAATAGCCCTGGTAAACGTCATATGTTATGGAGGGAAATGAAATCCCAAGGATGTGATGTTATGCTCGTCCAAGAGACCCACTTCTGTGCTGCAGCTCCTCCTAGACTTACCAACAAACAGTTCCAAATCAGTTTTTGATCTTTGGGGGAGACATGAACATGGTCGCAAACCTGCGTCAGGACGTTTCTGGGGGTCCCCGGAGATGCCCCCGCAGGTCAGATCTTGCGAACTTCCTGTCGTCCTCAGGATTGCAGGATGTCTGGCGTTGTTATCACTCTACAGAGAAAGACTATTCGTTTTTTTCGAAAGTGCACTGCTCTTACTCACGCATAGACATGTTCTTCACGGATAAATTCTTACTGCAAAAAATTGTGCATTCTTCTATAGGCCAAATTACGTGGTCAGATCACGCTCCTGTTTCCATAACTGTTGGCCCTCGGGCTTTTACCACGAGGGCCAATAGATGGAAAAATGATGTTACCATTTTTTGTGACCCAAGGGTTTCCTCTGAGGTCCAAGTGGCCCTAGAGGAATTCTTCAAATTTAATGACAATGGGGATATGTGTCCTTTCAGTATCTGGAATGCCCATAAGGCGTTTATGCGAGGCATATTGATGTCTAAGAGTGCCTCTATACAGAAGCAGAGGAGGCAGCGTATGGAAGATCTATTGCACCTGATCAGAACCCTAGAACAGACCAATAAAAGTAACCCACTCCCAGACGTTAGTAACCAGTTAACACAGGCTCAAAATGACTTACATTCTCTCTTGATTGGACAACATCAAGCTAGTGTTCATAGGCTCAAGGCAAATTTTTATGCACATGGCAACAAAGCCGGTAAATTATTGGCTACCCATGTGAAGGACATTCATGCCCGTCACCGTATCTCTAAATTGACACATCATTCTACCGGACTGACCTTAACGAATCCTAAAGACATTGCCGATGCCTTCAGCCACTATTATGGCTCGCTTTATAATTTGAAGGATGACCAGTCCACGCCCCAACCATCCCCCGAGATCATTGACAGTTTCTTGGATTCGGTCTCCCTTCCCACATTACGACCGGCAGAAGTGACGGAATTGAATCTCCCAATCACCGACTCCGAAATTATTAAGGCAATCCAATCCTTGCCCCTAAACAAGGCCCCGGGCCCTGACGGGTTCTCTTCGGAGTACTACAAACAATACCTACACCTTCTAGCCCCTAGATTGCGGGGGGTGTTCCACAGGGCTGCCTCCTCCGCTTCCTTTCCTCCAGAGATGCTGGAGGCTACAGTTGTAACATTGCCCAAGCCGGGGAAACCCCCGGATTGTGCGAAGAATTTCAGGCCCATATCTTTGCTTAATGTGGATTTGAAAGTCTACGCGAAAATACAGGCTACCCGCATTTCTAAATTTCTACCTAACCTCATTCGGCAAGACCAGGTGGGGTTTGTCATGGGCCGCCAAGCAACTGATGCCACAAGAAGGATGCTGAATCTCATCCACCATGCCGAGTCCACTCATACCCCTACAGTGTTCCTGTCCCTTGACGCCGAGAAGGCCTTTGACAGGATACACTGGGGATATCTGCGTAAAGTCCTGCAACGCTTCGGCATGGTGGGTGAGATACTAAACGCTGTGTTGGCCTTATACGCGGCTCCTTCGGCATATGTCTATACAGAAGGTCTGTTTTCTACAAAATTTGCCATAACAAACGGTACCCGTCAAGGGTGCCCACTCTCACCTTTGGTGTTTGTTCTCCTGATGGAGCCATTTGCGGAGCGCATCAGAACCCATCCGGGTATTCGGGGCATAGACATTAGGGGTTCCTCCAACAAGATATCGTTGTTTGCGGACAATGTTATCTTGTCCCTTTCCTCTCCCTTATCCTCATTACCAGCGGTCCAGGAGGTTCTCAGGGAATTTAGTTCTGTCTCCTACTACAAGGTTAATGACACCAAATCGAACATGTTGGGTATTAAAATATCGGCCGACCTCACACAGACTATTCAGAGTATGGTTCCATTTCAGTGGGGTAGTGGACACATTGACTATCTGGGTATCAAGCTCACTAACAGGATTGGAGGTCTCTTCCAGGCCAATTTCGTTCCTGTCAGGGAACTACCAATATCCTGGCGAATCAGCGAATTCGCGCATTGGCGCGAATGCGCATGCGCGCCCAAACACGGGCAAACGCAGTTAGGAATGTGCGTGCGCCAATGCGCACGCGCGTACGCCATGCGTAATGGCGCTTGGCGCCAAACGGCCTATTTAAAGCCAGCAGCCACAACATCTAGTTGCTGGATGATCAACAGCCTCCCGTGTTCCCTGTGCCTTGTTTACCTGCTGATCTTGCCTTCCCGTTGCCGACCCGGACTGTCTGACTTGCTTCTCCTGGCTCCTGACCCCTTGGCTTGCTCTCGGATTCCTGTTGTCTTCTCCAATACTTGACCTCGGCTTGGCTCCTGACTTCGCTCCAGTATTTCTCCCAGTCTGTTCCTGTCTGCACCTTGTAACTGCCTGGCTTGCCAAAGTGTTCCAGACCTGCTTGGGACTTCTCAACAAGTTGGTTCCTGCTTCCATCCTGGTCATCCCAACCGGCAACCCGTGCTACTTCGGGCACAGCACTCCCTGTCCCACTTCCAGGGGTACTCTGCACCTAGCCGCAAGGGGAGCCCTCTCTACACTCCGGCTTCGGATCAGGTACGTGACAGTATCATCCAGCCATGTCAGAAGCTGAGAGAGGTGCCTCCCTGCTGGAAACCCTGTGCCAGCAAGTGACAGCATTAACCCAGGCGGTGAAGAATCTTCAGGATGGGTACTTCCAACTGGAAGGTCGTTTACAGTACCTGACTACACCATCTCTGGCAGCGACTCCAAATCCACCCGCTGCAGTCTCCACCTCCGCTCCTGCAACTTCAGGACAGTCAGCTCCAACTCCTACGATGATGGCTCCGCCTCCAGAACCAAGAGTACCTATACCTGAACGCTTCTCGGGGGATCGCCGCAAGTTTAAGTCATTCAAAAATGCCTGCCTGTTATACCTGGCCCTGCAACCCAGAACTTTTTCTTTAGAGACAGTTAAAGTGGGGTTTATTATTTCCCTGTTGTCTGATGAACCCCAGTCCTGGGCCCATCAGTTACTGGAACAGAAGGATCCTGCTGTCAGTTCCGTTGAGGTTTTCTTCGAGGCTATGGCACAGCTGTACGATGACCCACAACGTATGGCCACTGCCGAGGCTACGCTCCATAAGCTACAGCAAGGCCGACGCCCTGTAGAGGATTACACAGTGGACTTTCGTAGGTGGGCCGCAGACACAGGGTGGAATGAGGCCGCCCTCAAATACCAATATCGGTTAGGTCTGTCTGAAACCCTGAAAGATGAGTTGGCATGAGTAGAGACCCCCACCTCATTAGAGGAGCTCATTCAACTCGCCATCCAATTGGACAGACGTTTGCGGGAACGCAGGTCTGAACGAGCTCAGTCTTATCAGCCTACTTGGATGTTACCCAAGGTGCCACCATCTCCTGCTCCTCTACCCACTGCTACCAGCCCAATGTCTCCTGAAGAGCCTATGCAGATCGGAGTGGTCCGCTCAGCCTTAACCCCTGCTGAAAGGCTTCGTCGCAGGCAATTGAACTTATGTCTTTACTGTGGGTAAGATGGACACTTTCTCCGTGACTGCCCAGTGAGACCAAGTAAGCCCGCTGCTTTCAACCATCTGCATCTCCAAATTCCGGGACCCTCTCCCGCTCACCTAGTCCTTCTTGTTTCATTACAGGTGGCAGAAGGAGAGATCAAGCTGCCAGCAATCATTGATTCCGGAGCCTGCAGCTGTTTCCTGGATATCTCTGTGGCAAGAAACCTTCACATTCCACTCCAGACCAAGCGCCATAAACTGGAAATCCACCTTGCAGACGGCACCACTCCCAGGTCCGGGCCCGTCATTCAGGAGACCTTACCCGTACTTGCCACTACTGGCCCTGGCCATAAGGAACTTCTTCACTTTGATGTCCTTCCTTCACCTATGTTTCCTGTAATTCTGGGAATTCCGTGGCTACGGGCCCATAACCCGTTGATAGACTGGTCCAAAGGGGAAGTATCCTTCAAATCAGTGTACTGCCTCCAACATTGTATGACTCCTGAGATACCTCCTCCTGCCAGCTGTCTTGCCATTCAGCCTGTTTCCAATGCCAGCCAAGACGTTCCTTCCGCCTATCATAGTTTTCTGGACGTATTTGATAAGAAGAAGGCGGACTCTCTACCACCTCACCGTCCCTATGATTGCCCAATAGAATTGTTGCCTGGTGCTGAGATCCCTTTTGGCCGTATTTTCCCACTTTCAGAGATGGAACTTGAAGCCCTACGGCAATACATCGATGAAAACCTCAGCAAGGGCTTCATTCGTCCTTCTTCCTCTCCGGCCGGAGCCGGAATCTTCTTCGTGGAGAAAAAAGACCACACTCTCAGGCCATGTGTGGACTACAGGGACTTGAATAAAATAACTATAAAGAACCGGTACCCACTCCCTCTCGTTCCTGAACTCTTCCAGAGGTTTCGTTCTGCTCAAGTCTTTACTAAATTAGACTTACGAGGTGCCTATAATTTGGTGCGGATCCGCGAGGGCGATGAGTGGAAGACTGCCTTTCGAACCCGTTTCGGGCATTTCGAATACTTGGTTATGCCCTTCGGGCTGTGTAATGCCCCCGCCACTTTCCAGCACCTTGTAAATGATATTTTCCGAGAATTCCTGGACAATTTCCTCATCGTTTATTTAGACGACATCCTTATTTTTTCTACTACCCTGGAGTTGCACAGAATACATGTACAAAAAGTATTGGCCACTCTCAGAAAACACGGGCTTTATGCTAAAGCAGAAAAATGTGAATTCGAGAAGTCATCCATACAATTTCTGGGTCTGATTATCTCCACTGATGGAATATCAATGGACCCTCAGAAAGTGTCTGCCATCCTGGAGTGGCCTGCCCCCTCTGACAAAAAGGGCATCCAAAGGTTTGTGGGTTTCGCAAACTTTTACCGAAGGTTTATTAAGGACTTTTCCCGCATCATTGCCCCCATTACGCAAATGACTCGGCAAAACACTCGGTTCCAATGGTCCCCAGAGGCCCAAAGTGCATTTGACAAGCTCAAGGCTGTATTCACCAGTGCTCCGGTGCTACAACACCCAGACCCAGCCTTACCCTACGTCCTTGAAGTTGATGCTTCAGAAGTGGCCACGGGAGCAGTCCTATCGCAACGCCAGGGACCCAAGGCATTGCTTCACCCAGTAGCGTTTTTTTCTAGAAAACTCAGTCAGCCCGAGAAGAACTACGATGTAGGGGACCGAGAACTATTGGCCATCAAGGCCGCATTAGAAGAATGGCGATATTTGCTGGAGGGCGCAGCCCACCCAATAATGATATTCACGGACCACAAGAACCTCGAATATCTCAGATCAGCCAAACGCCTAAGACCTCGGCAGGCCAGATGGGCACTATTCTTTTCGAGGTTTAACTTCCATCTCACATACCCGCCAGGCTCTAAGAATGGGAAGGCAGATGCCCTCTCGCGGATGTTCCCTGAAACCCCTGTGGATGTCACCCCCAGTACAATTCTGTCCTCTCAAAACTTTCTTTTACTCCAGCCTGATCTTAGGACCACCCTTGAACTGGCCTCTGCCCGCTGTACTGCTCCTGAGACTGCTACTCTCAAAAGACAGGGAAAATTTTTTTTGCATGAAGACAAGTTCTTTGTACCCCAGGAAGCCAGACTCACGGTCCTTAAAGCTCTTCATGACCATCAACTTGCCGGTCACTTTGGGGTCCGAAAGACCTTAGAGCTAATTCAGCGATGCTATTGGTGGCCAAACCTAAGAAAGGACTGTAAGGACTATGTGAGTTCCTGTACCACCTGCCTTCGGAGTAAAGGCAGTCACGTCCAAGCCTGGGGTCTGTTGAAACCACTTCCGGTCCCAAGACAACCATGGGAGATGTTGTCCATGGATTTTATAGTGGACCTACCTTCTTCAGAGGGATTCTCCACAATTATGGTGATAGTAGACCGCTTGTCCAAAATGGCCCATTTTATTCCCATGGTTGGCACTCCTTCGGCCGTGGACACGGCACATACCTTTGTCAAGGAAATAGTGAGGCTACATGGTCTACCCGGCAGCATTGTATCCGACCGTGGAGTACAATTTACTTCCAGATTTTGGAGGTCTCTCTGTAAAGCCTTGAATATTGAAGTCTGCTTATCTTCAGCATATCACCCCCAAAGTAATGGTCAAACGGAGAGAACCAACCAAACCCTTGAGCAATATCTCCGCTGCTTTTCCACATTTTCGCAAGACAACTGGGTATCCTTACTCCCGTGTGCGGAGTTTGCCTACAATAACACAATTCATGCTTCCACCCACCAGTCTCCATTTTTTGCAAACTATGGGTTTCACCCATCCTTTTTACCTAACCCTGTGTCTGAGACTACAGTACCTGCTGTTCAAGATAGGGTAGCCTTCCTGCAAGAAAATTTTCTGCTATTACAGAAGACCATGCAAAAGGCACAAGAAGCCTATAAGGAATGCTACGACAAGAGAAGGAGGGATAGCCCGGCCTTGAAGGTGGGAGACAAAGTGTGGCTGTCCACTCTTAATCTTAAGTTGGCCTGCCCATCCAAGAAGCTGGGTCCAAGATTCATTGGTCCCTTCCCGATCAAGAAGATGGTCAATCCTGTGGCCTTTGAATTATGCCTTCCAGATACTTACAAAATTCACCCAGTCTTCCACGTGTCTTTGCTTAAACCGGCCAATCCTGGTCCTTTTCCTGGAAGAGATAGCTTGCCTCCACCTCCAGTTGTAGTAGATGGAGAAACGGAATATGAAGTGGAATCCATCCTGGACTGCCGTAGACGAGGAAGGCAAGTCCAGTATTTAATCAAATGGAAGGGCTATTCTCTGGAGGAAAGTTCTTGGGAACCTGCTGGAAATATACACGCTCCCAGACTGTTACGTGACTTTTTCAAAAGATTCCCTGAAAAACAGGCTCTGTTAGGCATCCGGAGGCTGCCCCTCAGGGGGGGGCACTGTCAGGGAACTACCAATATCCTGGCGAATCAGCGAATTCGCGCATTGGCGCGAATGCGCATGCGCGCCCAAACACGGGCAAACGCAGTTAGGAATGTGCGTGCGCCAATGCGCACGCGCGTACGCCATGCGTAATGGCGCTTGGCGCCAAACGGCCTATTTAAAGCCAGCAGCCACAACATCTAGTTGCTGGATGATCAACAGCCTCCCGTGTTCCCTGTGCCTTGTTTACCTGCTGATCTTGCCTTCCCGTTGCCGACCCAGACTGTCTGACTTGCTTCTCCTGGCTCCTGACCCCTTGGCTTGCTCTCGGATTCCTGTTGTCTTCTCCAATACTTGACCTCGGCTTGGCTCCTGACTTCGCTCCAGTATTTCTCCCAGTCTGTTCCTGTCTGCACCTTGTAACTGCCTGGCTTGCCAAAGTGTTCCAGACCTGCTTGGGACTTCTCAACAAGTTGGTTCCTGCTTCCATCCTGGTCATCCCAACCGGCAACCCGTGCTACTTCGGGCACAGCACTCCCTGTCCCACTTCCAGGGGTACTCTGCACCTAGCCGCAAGGGGAGCCCTCTCTACACTCCGGCTTCGGATCAGGTACGTGACAGTTCCATTTCTTGACACCCTAACACACGAACTGACTAGACTTGGCAAATACTATCTTTCATGGTCGGGCAGGAATGCAGCATTCAAAATGCTGACATTTCCAAAACTTTTATACTTGTTTAGGGCTCTCCCCATTAAGATCCCCTTATCGTTTTACCGTACGGTCCAATCTTTAGTATCCAAATTCATATGGGACGGGAAGAGGCCGCAATGCGCCCATAGATATTTGGTCCAACACCCCACTGTAGGGGGCATGGGGATTCCGGATGTACGGGATTACCATATGGCTGCTATTCTCACCCAATCCCTCTATTGGTTACATCCTATTCAGGCACCTAGTTGGAGACAGATTGAGCAGTCGGAGGTGATACAGGGCTCTCCTGCTGATCTCATACTCAGTATCCCCTTTTCTAAATGCAGTCTCCGAGCGGATCATCCCACCATCTCAGCTACAGTGCAGGCGTGGCGATATTTTTACGCGCATAACACCACGCAAGCCGGGAGGGTGGATGTCCCGGTGCCTCTGACTGCTCTCTCCTTCCTCTCCCCAGACTTAAACTTGGTGCATTGGTCCTCTTTTGGACTGAGAGTAATTCAGGACATCACACAAGGCCCCCAGGGTTTCTCCTTCCCCCTATGGTGCGACAGATTTCCGACCTTTGCCAAGGAATACCTCACATTTCTCCGAGTATCCCATTTGACCTCATCCATGCCATCGACACACATTCCCTTCCCGGAACAGATCTATGCCCTCTGCTTTGGAGAAAATACACGGTTAAAAGGTATAGGCAAATTCTACATCTCCCTGCACGACAAGAAAACCTTTCAGAAAAACACCTACCACATGAAATGGGAGGGCGAAATTGGACAGGTTTTCACGGAGGAGCAATGGCTGAGAGCCTATAAACAGGCACTCACCCATACCAAATGCTCCAACTTCAGGGAGGGATTGTTGAAGATTCACCTTAGGGGGTATAAGACACCTTACACCATTGCTAAATTCTACCTGGACACCTCTAATTTGTGCTGGAGACAGTGCAGTCAGGTTGGCACTCTAATTCATGTTTGGTGGACGTGCATATCCCTGAGAAGCTTCTGGGCCTCCATTTCCAAATTGATAGCAGAAGTCACTGGGATACTTAACAAAATATCAGTTGAACAGGCGATTCTGGGTATAAATATTGACAGGTATCCTCCCCAATTTAGGACAGTGGTCCAGAATATTTTGTTTGCGGCTAGGTTATCCTTAGCGCGTAAGTGGAAGTGTGCAGATCCCCCAACTAGGAGAGAGGTCGTCCAAATAGTGGGGGAGTCGTGTGCGTATGAGAAGACTCTGGCCTTGCAGGCTTTCACATCACGACAATTTCACTCCAGGTGGTCCATTTGGACTACATATGTAGGGAATCATGGTCCCCAATGACTTCCAATAAATGTTTGACAGTATTGTTGTGTTTGCTGGGGTCCAGGGGAGATGGAGAGGGAGTGGCGTTTGAAGGGAGGACGCAGTATGTTCCCTTGTGGGGCGTCCTCTCCCAGTGGCGTTGACCACTCTGGAGGTGCAGATGACAGATACATGTCCCCTCTCCTCCTTCCCGGGACACACAAGTCCACACGGTTTCAATGTGCTGTTGTTCAGGATGCGAAAGTTTATCTTACATTGTGCGTCCTTACAATAACTTTGATACTAACGTTGACTATATGCATTTCTCTGTACTTCACTGTACATCAATAGCATTGCAATTATGGTTCTCATATGTTTATGTATGTTGTTTATTTTCTTTGAAAAACTCAATAAAAAATATTTAAAAAAAAAAAAAGATAATATATATATATATATATATATATATATATATATATATATATTGTGAGCTGCGCAGCCCATGCAAACCTGGATAAGTGACATGAGGGCAATTGAATATTTAATATGATGTGTATTTGTGATTTTTATCAGAATTTTCAGAATAACCTTTTGTCTGACTTATTTGTGTATCCATTTTTGGTAGCTTGTGTCCATTTTAGTAATTTTCCAGTTCCATGACTTAAAGTTTTTGAAGCTAGATTATTGCTTTTGGATTGCATGTTTTATGCAGTATACTTAATGGTTCAGGTTTTATGTGCCTTGTATCTTTCTGTTTTTACTTTATAGTCCAATTAAATCAAAACCCTCTTATATGAGCTTTATGAGTAAGCCGTGCCTAAATTGAGCTGTAATCATCTAAATCAGTTGTGGTTAAAAAAAAGCTAAATGTTATCTTGTGTTTAGATGGAGAAAATTGAATTTTCTGATAGGGATTTGTTTAGATTTCTTTGTAGAAGAATAAAAAAATCCATATAATTGACTGTAGTGTGAAATGTCTTCTCCATTGATAACCTCCACTTGTGCTGCCACCTTATGGAATCACACTCACCAGGCTCCTGATGAAAGCTATGTTAACTGGGTTAAGTGTATATATGAATACACGCCAAACACTATAGGCGTATGTACATATACACAGCTAGATCTGAGCAGGGAGAATGACAGGCGGTTTTGTTTACATCGGCCGCCTGCCTTTCTCCCTCTCCAGCGGGAGATCGGGAGTGGCCGGCAGACATCGGAGCCGCCGGTCACTCACGCAGGGATGGTCGTGAACGAGCGGGTAGTACTATGTTGCTTTGCCCAGGAGGGGCTGACTGCCGCAGTAAATGTACTTGCGGTGGTCGGCAAGCGGTTAAATCCCCCTCTCCTTTCTGTACAGTGGATAATAAAATGCTTCCTAATTGGCAACTACCCCTAGTAAATGTATCTTGGGTGCAGCCCGATTGGAGGATTCCAATAAGGCTGCTGTTTACACCCATGTGAGATGTGATAGTGAAAAACAATGGCCAGTAACCCCAATTGGAAAACTAGGAGTAATATAATGGAGAAACATACCTAATGGTTTAATTATATTCCCAAATATCAGAATACCTATTGAATATAATTAAACTGTAAGTCCTGAGACATATAAACTATTTATAGTAACAAAACATGCCGAGTGGTGGCATCACCACACACTCAGCTAGCTGAGGAGGTTGATTGGCGTTTTCTGATGGTCGTTGGTGAGGATTATGAAAGTCCTTTCCCCCATACATGCTGTCTATTCAGTGGCCACTCAGCAGGTATATTATGATGCTTGTGAACACACAGCGTAATCAAGCACTTTTACAATGTAGGTTGTTTTCCTATGTTTTTTTCTATCTTTTATAAAACTGTACTACTCTCTTTTTTGGGTATCTGTTCCAAGCTTATGAGCTAAGATGGAATAATTAGTTCTGGGAAAATGAAGAGCTAAACAGCTGTGATGAATATAGTCAGTCCAACCAGTTGAAAGATATATGGTAGTTGCCTGAAGTCTATATTACACCATATACATCTTTTGATCTTCCTAAAACTTGGAGTTCATAATATCTGGTGAGCCTAACTCCATAAAGTGGTAGTACATATGGTGGTTATCATTGGAGAAGTGGTTATCAGTGGGTGCAATTTGTACTATTAACATATTTTTGATCTGAATAAGAGTTTCTTGATGGAATTTTGTGTACCAAATGTTGAACTTCCACAACTTAATGCAGCTTTTCAAGAGTTCACATCTCTCAGAAATGTAGGGTTTCATAGTCCAACCCAGTATTTCTCAACCAGGGTGCCATTTCAGTCTAACCCCCCTGGGGTGCCACAAGTTGGAAACCCTGGATCAGAGATGGACGAGAGGACTTTGTGATGAGGGGGACTCTGTGGTGATAGGACACTCGGTGGTGAGAATCTGATGTGTTAGGAAGACTCTATCATGGGGTACTCTGATGTGATGGGGAGAAGATATCATGTATAGGGGGGGGGGCACTAATATGATGAGGGTACTCTGATGTGATGGGTCACTGACTAAGGACTTAGGGGACCTCTGATATATATAGGGGAACTGTGACATGAACTCTGACATGAAGGGAGGGCCTCTAACGTGATGAGGACCTCTGACATAAAGGGCGGACTTTGATGTGAAGTGGGGGAACTGATGTGATGAAGGAGACCTCTGATGTGAAGGAGACTTCTGACCACCTTTAGCTCTTTCCTATTGCACATATTTTAGCCTCCAATAATCATTACAGAATTTTAAAACTAAAGGCAAGAGATTGTTTTGGATCGTCACTATAAAAACTATACATTGAGATGCTCAAATAAAACAATAGCATCTACGCATTCAAGAGTAGCTATACTGCTTTTGTCCCCATCTTGAATTGTGATCCAGCACATGTGCAGACATGCCGCAGGGATCTTTTACAGGTCTGCTGGACCACCCCCACCCCTGCCCCCACCCGATTCTGAAAGTTGCCTCCCAGGATGTGTGATGTAGAATTCCTTGGAGACAGTTCACAGGATCTCCCGCATGTGCAGAAACACCGCAAGGTCTTTCAGAGTGACCCATTGTGTTCTTGAACACATGCAGGGTATAGATACATCTGTCAGGAGCGTGTAATTCTCCTGAGCCTCTTTCCAGCATCCTGGTTTTGCTGTGGCATTCTCCTTGTCTGTCCACCTGAAAGATTGATGTGGCAAGTCTCTGGGTGGAGATCAAACCAATTACACCAGCCAAGTCTGCAGTCTCATGCTTATGATATTGAGTTTGTAGCATGTGCTCCAAGCTGCCTTGTACCTGGACTCTCATTGAACCACTCTGCCTGTCTGACAACCACAAGTAAATGTCTGACAACCACAAGTACCTATCTGCTTTGCTCAGTTTGCACCTTCATGGTGGTCAGGTACTATAGCATTGAGTATAAGTCCTGGGGGCAACTGAGTATTGGTAGGCCTGCTTGCCTTATGGAAAGAGGGGCTGCTATAGATGAAGAAGAAAGAAGCTAGCTATAGTGTCTGACCACCTGCATTAGGGGTAAGCGTGACAAGCCTTTAACAATAATTTTTTCTGAGAAGATAGACTCTACACAGGCTCCTTTATTTGCAGAGGAGATTTGCACACTGACACACCAAGTCCAGGAACTGTCTATGCCTGTAAAGCATTTCCAGCAGTAACACAGGAACCAGAGACCAAGGTTAATGTGCCTGACCATCTTTGTGGTGACCTCCATATGTTTTACAACTTTAAATAGTTGTGTGCTTTACTTTAAGCTTAGACCATGCATTTATGGTTCTGAAGCACAGCGGACTAACCTGATTATTACATGATTGCAGGGCTGCCCCCCAGTTCTGGGTACAGATGACTCAGACCAAGGATCAGTCGAAGAATTTTTTAAGAAGAGAAAAAGAGGGCGGACAGACCTAGTGCATTATCCTAAAACCATTACTTTATTACTAAAAAAGTGTTAAGTTTTATACTTACAAGATGACAAATGTATCAAGCTCATCACATAGTGCAACGTAATCCAATCCACACTGCAATATATCAGGTGGTAGTAGGTGATAAAGAGCCAATAGGCTAAGGCATTTCAATGACTAGCGTTAGCATTTTCAATATTTTTCTCCTCCTACCACATGATATAATGCAATGTGGATTGGATGACGTTGCATTGTGTGATGAGCTTGATACATTTGTCCGCTTGTGAGTATAATACTTACCACTTTTTTCCTAATAAAACAATGGTTTTAGGATATTGCACTAGGTCTGTGCGCCCTTTTTTTCTCTTTGTGGTTTTAGTTGTACAGACTCCTCCAGTCATAAGAGAGCAGCAAGAGGAGGTGTGTCCATACAAGCCAGGATCAAAGTATAGCCTACTTACATTGTGCAGGCCTGCTTATAAGTGCAGGAGGTTTTTGTGTTCGTAACTATTCGGAAGAATTTTTCAAGGCTCTGGGTTTAGTTTATGATGATCCTGACTGTGTCCACTCAGCAGAAACTAACCTTAGGTCACTACGTCAGGATAAAAACACTGTTCATAAATACCGTTCTGATTTCCACCCCTTGGCACCTGACTCAAGGTGGAATGACCCAGTTTTAAGAAGCAAGTTAGGATTAGGCTTATTAGACTTCATTATCAGACTCCATCAAGGACTACTTAGTACACTACCCTGAACCAAAGTCATTGAATGAAGCCATGCAAGTAGACATCTGTATAGAAAGGCATTTTACATGAAAGACGTGCAGAGAGGTTTGTTACCTTGCCCCCTCACCCTCTAGCCGTGACTTCCCCATCAGACCTTCCTGGGTCCTCTCAAGCTCTCCAGGAGGAGCTCATGCAAATTGGTGCTACTCATTTATCCTCTAGTGAAAGGGTTAGGAGAAGATCCCCGGGACTCTGCTTATACTGTGGCAACTATGGCAACTTTATCGCCAGCTGCCCTAATAACCCGGGAAATGCCAAGAGTCTAGTGGGGGTGGGGTCTGCTTCTTTCGAACCACACAGTGCGAGGTTCCCTCAAGATAAACTACTTGTTGGTGCAAGTTCTGCCAAGTTTTCTTATAACCTCTCAGCTATCATTGATTCCGGTGCTGCTAGCAATTTCATTGATAGGGACCTAGCACAACGTCTACAGATTCCCTTGACTAATGTGCACAAACCTACAGTTGATTTGGATTTGGACCAGAACAGTCCTCAAATATATATCTGCTCCTTCCCAATTACGTTTGCGCGCAAAAATGAATCAACCACGCTGACACACAGTTCAGTCAAAAAGTCAATTCTATTTTAATTGTTCCTCTTTTCTCCTTATAAAGACTGAGGAAAGTCATGAACAGGAAATAGTCATATATAATACGTATAAGCTAGCGATTGGAGTATCTATGTATCTATGTATCTAAGAATTTCTTCCAGGATATCAAGAGGTCTTATTTTGGGTGTTGTCTCCATGTTCAATCGCCATCTTGCTTCTCCGAAAGGAGGGGTGATCTAATTGCATTTTGAGTAAGGTAGTAAATCTCAGCAGTAACATATATACATATATACATAAGGTATGCACCATAAAGTGAAATAGGCATTTCACTAATATAACCAGTATTACATCCATTACAGTTTCCCCCTTGGAATGTCTATTTCAATCTGTCCCTATTACTACTAGAGCGCCTATTCACCTGGCCCATACTCCACCGGCACATTTTTGGAGGCCGTATATAGAGAAGAGCAGTAACTAGCTCACTACCCCCCTCGATACAGCTTGGAGAGGGCAGTCAGGTGCTATCTATCCCTATAACCCTATTGAACTGTGAAATAATGAATAAGGGTGACTATAGAGGGATGAAGGGTTTGTCCTCTTCCATCATAAGGCGGTCTTCTTCTTCTATTAGTACTGTTACACCTACCTGGGTGAGCACCTTCTGCCGCCCACTCATCCAGCTACAATACTGAGATCAAGGGTCTGTAATACCTGAGTTCTTCTTCAACTTAAGAGACTCAAAACCACCTGATCCCTGGCTTCGAATTCATCGGGGACCCCCCTTGGGACCCCTATTCATGTACACATGAGGGTCAAAGCTTCCGGAGGGAGCTGTTTGCTTCCTCCTGCGGTTGGGTGCTAGGTCAGTGTATTCATCAGGAGTGTTATACTACAAAAATCAAAAAGTAAATGCAACTGCTTGTGTGCTGGATGAATTGTACAAAAATGTAATGATACCATTTGTCCTAGTGGTGGCAGCCTGTTGCGTACCTGGTTTGGTGATAATCACCTGCTGAGCTTTTTATCAGACTTTTAAAGAAAAGGATATATAGCACAATCATTGTGCTGCCGGCAGAATCTTGTCTTCTGTGGGTTCCCGGGTCTGTTTCTGGGTCTGGAATGGAGGAAAATACTCGAACGGATATTAGTTATTGCTTTAGACAAACGTGTACCATAACTAGTTAACACATCAGATTGTAACTGCAACTGCTGTGGGAAGTAACAGCTGAGTCTGTCATAAGGAGACAGGGCATGTTTCCCCTGGGGGATGTGTCTGACAGTGAACGGGGCAATGGGCAAACTGTCTGGTCAACTCATCCCTGTTTCCTGGGACATTTTTAACATCCTAGACTTTAGAGTCTCATTCATCCTTTCTACCTTTCCACTACTTCGAGGGTGGTATGGGGTGTGTAGAGCAAACTGAACTCCCAGTGCTGCCCAAATCTCTTTTGTAAGGGTTACTGTGAAAGCTGGGCCCTGATCGCTCTCTACCACCTCTGGGACCCCAAGTCTACATAATCTCTCACTGAATAATTTCTTTGCTGTGGCCTAGGCTGTCATGTTTGTAACGTTGTAGGCTTTTGGCCAACCGGAGGACATGTCTACCACCACTAGGGCTTTTTGGCATCTGTATATGATCAATTTGTATCCTCTGGAATGGATACAGAGGTTTCGCCAAATTGTTCTGCGGTGTCTCTTCTGTCCTCACCGGATTGCATTTTTCACATACTGCACATGAGGCGCAGTAATTTCTGGTTAAGGTGGTTATTCCTGGCCCTGAGGCCCAGTAATATTTGCTGATCAGTGAATCAGCGGACGACTGCTGAATACACATATTTTGGTAAACAGGTTTTTCCTTTCATCTGTGTGAGCCGCCCCTTTCATAGAAGCTAGGTATAGCCTGTCAGATGGCATCTGTACTGGTAAAGGCATCTGCACTGGAAATTCACTCTCCTCTTCGGCCACTTCGACCATTTTTCGTTGGTTTGTTGCTGCTTGCTTAGCCGCTATATCCACCAAGTGGTTCCCTCTGACTTCTTGAGAATTCAGTCTGCCATGTGCTTTAACCTTCAAGACAGCCACTTGTTCAGGCAGGAATAGTGCATCCATTAAATCCTTGATGGCTGGGCCATGTTTCAACGGTGTTCCGGCCGCTGTCAGGAACCCTCTAGCCACCAGTATGGCACTTGCCTTCTTCGTGTGCATATCTGGAGTATTTATAGGGGTCTTCTTCTTCTTGTCCTTCTCCTTCTTGTCCTTCTGTCCTTCTCCTTCTTGTCCTTCTCCTTATTCTCCTTCTTGTCCCCCCTCGAAAAAACGGCAGAAGTGTGGCCGGGTTGAGAGTGACTCGCTGGAGGGACACATTGTCCGGGATGAATAGAGCACACTTTGGGAAACAGCAATGTCTTGCGAAGCCAGAAGAAGCGGGGGGTGTGCTTAAAACGAGGTCTGAAGTTTTGTCCAGCAGCGTATGGACAGCAAAAACAGGAAGGGTCACTCCTAGCCACGGGGTCCAAGCGGCAAGAATAGTACCCAATCGGTCTGAGCCTGTTGTCATGGGCCTGAACCAGTACTCTTGTGGCATGTCCCTCTCTCTCTTGAGACAAATAGCTTGAAAGGCTTCTCATAGTTCCAAAGGTGGAGGGCGGGGACCACGGACAGAATGTCTTTCAGAAGTTCAAAGTTGGTGAGGGCTTTTGTTGATTGTAGGGAAGAATCGGTCTTCAGGGCATCATACAGGGGTCGCATCAGTAGGGATGCATCGGGAATGCAGGAACGGCAGTAGGAGATCAGTCCCAGCAAGGATGGAGGGATGGGATGGAGGGATCTCTGACCCATTGGCACTGGAATGGCCTTGATTGCGGCGACTTGTTCTTGGGTAAGATGTAGTGTGCCTTCTGAGATGCAGTGACCAAGAAAGACCACTGTGCCTTTGCACCATTGGATCTTGTGTTTTGTGGCTTTGCAGTCTTGCTTGGCCAAGTAGCAAAGGGGGCTCTCAGAGCTAGTTGATGATGCCTCTTCTTGGGTGTCCGCACAAAGCAAGAGATCATCCACATACTGAAGGAGCACAACCTCTGGGTGGAGTTGGATCCATGTGTCTCAAATGGATGTCATTGCCTTGGCAAATCGGGATTGGGAATTTTAGGCTCCTTGAGGCATTACATTTAGAAGTACAGGGTATCAGAGCTTCATTAGACAAAGGGTCTCGACCTATGCTGAAATAGCTACGAATTGAGTTGGCTTCAAAGGTTATTGTGGTTTACTGGGTAGGAGTGCCTCAGGTTTCAGTTGCACCTTGACAGGTGGTACTCTTATGACTCTGACTGATGTCTTTGGGTCCTGTGGTATTGAACCTGGAGTTGTCCCTTCATGAAGTGTCATCACGATTGGCAGAGAACACAAAGCAGATGAGTCTTCTAAGGATAGAGGAGTATGTAGCTGCAGTCCTCGTTCAGGCGTGAAAATGATCAAGGCCTGTAGTCTGGACAGCACATCAGCTCCTAGCAGATTCAATGTGCATGTAGAAGACACCACAAATCTGGCAAGTAAGGGTATGTTCCCAGTTAGAGTGGCTCAGTAACAGGACACAGGAAACATCTACAGTGGAAAGGAAAGTACTAGACCATCTCTCTGGTTTGGAGCTTGACGGGCCGTCTGATCATTGCCCTCTGCTGCGAATTCCTCATGACACAGAAAGAACTTCACCTCTTCTCTGTGTGGGCCCCACTTCTGCAAGTGATCACACATCAGGTGATCAAAGGGTTGCTCCAAATTTCTGCCAGATCTCTGCATGTTGTCTCTGGGGTTATTGAGACTTTGGTTAATATTTGTTCATTGTTGCTTAGAAACACTGTTAATATTAGTACCATTTGAGCACACTGTCATAAGGGGTGACACGGATTTGCAAATTTCCTAGTGGGAGTTGGGGCATGGTGGTTGTTGTTGTCCGTCATGGGGATCCTTGTCTTAACTGGGACGTCTTGGGGCCCTGCGTTCTCTTCTTAAGTGTCCTTGTTTCCCACAGTTATAGCTGGTGATCCTTTCCTTGGTACTGGGTAGGGGTGGTGGTCGAGTGTAGATTCTGTTTTAGTTTGACATAGGCTGTTCAAGTCTTTCCTGGCAGTTGAATAAGTTTGTTGTATCCGCACTATCCTGTGGTAGAAGGCATTGGCTGTTTTTTTTTTTTTTTTTTCAGGCAGACTTGTCATTAAGGTAGCTGCTTGTGACGGGGTAAAAGTGACATACATATGTCGTCGGTGCCCCTTCTGGTAACTGGGCTGGTAACCGGGACTGGAGTTGGGGAAAGAGCAAATTAAGTCCTCAGAACTGCGAGTCTCGGATTAGGGGTTAAATCAGTGGGTGCCCTTGTCATCTGCGTTTAGTCGTCCCAGTTGGATGCTTCTCCATAACTAATATATTGGACCTGTAATCCGGGGAGGATGAGAGTGTGGTAGGAATCATCCATCCTGGTTTAGAACAAGGAGAACTGAATATAGGCAGAGGAGGGTATAGGCCTTTGTTAGGCCTTCCTGGTGTACCAAGATGGCCATCAACAGGAAGTGTACTAGGTTGGGCTCTGCACATGAGGAAGTCAGATGCTGTCCCTATGAGAAAAACAATGACTTGTAGGGAAGGACTGTAATGGGGATATAACTTTTCCCTTTTCTTCTCTGACTTGTTCCTCTCCCCCCTCTGGGCTCAAATCCAAGGTCCCTCACTCTTTCCTGTTCTTCTGCCGCTGTCCCAGCTAACGGCCGGAAGGGGCAGTACTGGCAACTAATGGGTTGATAACCCTCTCTTTCTGCTCTCTGCTCAATCTGCTCAAACCCTCGTTTCACCGGTAATGTACATTCAATCTCACAACACGCAGTTCAGGAGTGCTGAGGAGCAGCGGCTTGTGGCCCAACTGAGCCTTCACATAGCCACCTTCCTTGACTTTCACTAATCCCCAACCTCTTTGGTGATAGCAAACAAAAGACCACACACACAATCAGAACAAGACATCACAGCTGAGCTATCCAGGCAATCAATTTGTGAACGATTTTTTAATTCCTCCTGATTGATACTGATTTCCCTCTTTTGGCAAAGTGCCAAAATTTTCAAAACTCTGACCAGAGTTTCCCCTTCTTCAATGGAGGGTGCCTTTAAAATATAATTTAAATGCTACAATCAGATGAAAAGTTAATCTACTTTAAAACTTTTGGCTCAGTGCCAATAGGGTTCAATGGTCACGTTACTTGCTGTTACCCTTAATGTCCAAAAATTAATTCTATAACTGTCATATAAGCAAAGATATTTACACTTGAACCCCCCCTTGGCAAGTAGCCAATTCTCAGAACTTTTGCACCGAGTTTCCCTTGCGCAATGGGAGCTACGGGCAAACGTTTTTGATGATGAAACAGTGTTCTTATCCACTATTACTACACTCAATATCAATAAATGGAAAAACAATTGAACTTTACAGAAATAATTGTAAATGTGTGTGAATCCTGGGATTGTTAGTTCCACTATACGTCACACTACACAGGAAAAAGAGGAAGTTAAAAGTACGTAGAGTGGAGGGGTTGATGCTGCTGCGGGGGGGGGGGGGGATTCGAAACTCTTATGCAAGAAAGAGGAAGCAAGTACTGAAGATCTGTCTAGCTTAAATTCAATACGTCATTTCATCTGCCATTTCTCAATCCCACTTGCACGCAGCAAAAGAAATGCTAATTTCTCTAAATAACAGAACACATTACACACATTACGGACTCATTATAAGGGGGATTGAACTGTCAGAATAAACTCTGTTTCACAGGATCCCAGCGTCAAGTGCGTTTTCCCCTCTTCCCGGGAGCCTCCTCGTGCAACGTGGCCCATGCGAGAGTGGTTCCTCCCCCCGAGCATTCGTGCAAAAACGCACTAATAAATGACTCCGAGGGGAGTTATCTCGTCTGTGACAGAATTCTCTTCTGACCGTCTCGTCACCCCACCACAAGCCAGTAAACAAACATATAACAAAACACAAAACAGGCAGCAGATATAAATTATGCACGTTCCTTCTTAATACACTTTGGGCAAGTTATGTTACCTGTCTTGCTGACCGCCGGCAGCTGATATGGACACAAAGATAATCAATCACAGAGACAGGGTGTATACGGGTAAGGTTCAAATTATGTCTTACCGTATATTCAGAGGTGATCAGTCTCTGCCCTTGTCTGTGTTGATTCCTCTCGGTTTCCTCTCGATCAGCTACCTTTGGTTCAGAACCCAAAGTGTCTCATCTGGGGGGTGCCATTTGATTTGGATTGGTATTGACGGGGATATCCAAAGGTGTCAAGGGTCCAAGCTACCAATGCTTACAGGCGTATATTTATAATATTTCCGGTGAGTGCCCACTACTAGGGGGGTCACGTTTGGTGTGGTGAAGGTTGGAACCTGATTACGGACATCAATACACCGGGGATTATTATTATTATATGAACTGTCTGGTGATTTTAAGAAGAACATGTTACTGAGTCTAAAGACAGCTTTTTCCATTTGAGGACTTTATGATCTATGATATATGTTTGATATATTGAGCACTGCTGGATGCAATCAAGTGCTGGACTATACTTATTTAAGTACTCTTACAGTATTTATTTCATCATTTTCATACATTGTTCTTATCACAGCGGCTGCGATCAGCAAATTTTATGCATTTTATTACTATTTATATCTAGTGTGTGGTTTTATCCCTTTTATAAGGAGCGCTGGGCGAGTGTTTGCAGTCTTACTTTGGTCTCAACCACTTTTTACTATTTTAAAACTGCTAACCATTTGCCTTTATATGACGCTGTTGTAGCAGAAGACACTGACAAGTTTATTTAATCGTGTGCAGGCCACCTCTCCTGTCATAGTCTGAATCTTTTCCATCCCAATCTACCCCCTGAAAAGCTGTTTGTTTCCCTCCACTTTAGGATTAAAGTGCTTTTAGAAGCACATGATGCTAACCTGACTGGGCACCTAGGGATTTATTTGGTTTCTCGTGGGTTTTGGTGGCCTTCTCTCCATAAAGAATTGTGTTCCTCATGTAAGAGCTTGCAAAACCTCTGCTCGCTCTAAGTTCTCAAAAGTCAAGCCCCTGGTTTACCCCTACGTTTACCTGTCCCTAAATGCCCTTGGACACACATCAATTCTAACTTGTCCTCAAGTTCTTCTCTCTCTACATATGCTGATGTGGTTCAGTCTGCCTCTGCGCCAGTTATTCTGGTCCAGCACATGCCAATTGGGCCTCCTGCTTTTTCATATTCAGTACTTTCAGTAACTTGGCCTCACCCAACTGCAATTACACCTGCTTAAACCTGCTTAAACCTGTCTAAGAAGTTCCATCCATCCTTTAGATAGACTGTCTCATTCAGCCAGGTGGGGTCCTTGACCTTTTCTTCAAGCCACTGTTCCATCAATCCAGCTTGACTCTAGTGAAATGTCACCTGCTTTCTAGCCTGACATTACTGGTTCTCTGTCTACTGTCCAGGTTGGCTCCATAGACTCTGCTTGCTAACCAACCTGACCTCTCTGATCCTCAGACCATTGCCCAGCCTATTGGTCCAGTTTTCAATGTTAAAGTAGAACTATACAGCAAGCAAGATTTAAAACTCCTGTCAGATTTGTTTTTACCAAGACACAAAAAAGATTCCAAGCTCTCCTTACCAACCAGTCTGCATATGCTTCCATTGTTGGATACTCACAGAATTTAGAGTTAGTACCACAGATAATGAGGTGCCTTGTTGGGGCTCTGTGGCTTACGCATGTATTTTCCAAATGTGTGCAACTAAACTCCTGTTTTTAACGCACACTGTTGGACAGGTCAATTTGGTTGGTCGTAGACTGGTTGGTAAGGAGAGCTTGGAATCTTTTTGTGCCTTGTTATATGTGTTGCCCTTCCAATGCTCCTTGCTGCAGAGATCAGTTACAGGTGTGGGCAGTAACCATTTGTTTGTACTATAGGATTGTTTTTACCTTCTGTGCCCCATTACATAGAGTTCCCATCACTTCCTGTCCTATAGACAAACAGGAAGTGAGAGAAAATCCCTGAAAATTAAGGGAATTCCTTGGTGACCCCCAGGTTACCAGAACTAGTGTCCCCTTTGGAAAATGTTCCTTTTAGAAATTTTCTGGGGACAACCCAAAATTTTAGTTTTTTGTTTACTTTCAATGATAAAGGTAAACATGAGAAATAGAGAGGGTGGATCCAGCTCCACTGAGCCACCCGGGACATGCCACAATTACCAGAGCATCGGGACCCGCAGAACCCCGCAAACTACTCCCACAGTTTCAGCCCATCGCTGCCACCATGACCCGCCGCAAGAAGGGACCGGAGCAGTCGAACAAACTGGCTCAAAGGTAAAGTCGTGGATTTGGAAGACCGCTCTAGGCCGAACAACATTAAAATAAGGGGAATCCCTGAGACGGTCCTGCCTAACCAGCTCCTGTCCCATGTCGCTGCACTTTTTCATGCACTGTTACCATCTGCACCTGCCTCTGATCTGGTCATAGACAGAATACACAGATTACCGAAACCATCATTCCTTTCAGGGGACATACCCAGAGATGTACTCCTCAGGGTAAACTTCTACCAGGTAAAGGAGCAAATTATGATCGCCTCATGACAAAATGCGTCTCTTCCTGAGGGATACAGTAACCTACAAATGCTCCCGGATCTCTCCCGGCATACCTTACAAGCCAGGAGGAACCTGGCCACTATAATGAAGGCCCTGAGGAACCACAATGTACCACACAAGTGGAAATACCCAGCGACCCTCTCTGTCACCTATGGTGGTTCCACTGTATTGACCAAAACCCTGGATGAGGGCATCCAGGCCCTGAGGAGATGGAATATCTTGCCGCAACAACAATTTGATCCTCCTGCATCGCCGCCTCTCAGGCCTCTGGAAGTGGACTGGCAAGTGGTCTCACGCAAACGACCCTCCAAACCTGATTATAATTTCCCGAGCTCTAATATGTAATCCGACCACGTTTTACAAGTGTCCCTGGCCATAGGAGCAAATGCCCATTTGGCCCCCCTAGATTTCCATCGGATATGTCCGATCACGGACTGCAGAGACGGTCATGTTCTTATCTTTGTACCCAGTTTTTCCTGTGCTCTCTTGTTTTTTCTCAGTTTTCAATTTTCTTTCATGGCATCATCACTACCTTTTCTGAAGATTTACACCTGACTTACGAATCTCGGCTGACAATCTCTGGACACTTGGTGGACTCCTCCTACCTTGTTCTTCACAGAACCACAACGTCCATATCTCTACTTACTTCTCCGGATAATCCATGACCATTAAGCTCTTATCTATAAACGCCAATGGACTGAGTCATCCTGCTAAACGGCGTATGCTTTGGAAAGAGGCACTGACTCACAAAGTGGATGTTTTAGCGGTCCAGGAGACCCATTTCAAGGACGGAGCACACCC
The DNA here is from genome assembly GCF_965119305.1 of Pelophylax lessonae. Lineage (NCBI taxonomy): Eukaryota > Metazoa > Chordata > Amphibia > Anura > Ranidae > Pelophylax > Pelophylax lessonae. The sequence continues at coordinate 138,489,543 of NC_138774.1, forward strand.
ATCCTGCACTCACAAGGACTTTTCCCAGATCCTTCTCGCTTCCGCTGAACACAAGAGGAGGGGAGTTCTACTGGCGTTTCGGTCTTCGTTATCTGTCAAAATCCTTCACTCGGTTCTGGATCCACAGGGCAGATACATAATTGCTGTCTGCAAACTGAATGACTCCCTTTTCACCATCGTGAATCTTTATGCTCTGAACTCTCACCAACTACAGTTCTTGAGACGCCTGCTCAAGCAAGTATACAAACTCAAACAGGGTCGTTTGTTGCTTTGTGGGGACTTTATCATTGTTGCAGACCCTGGGTTGGACACCTCCTCGTCCCCCCCGGGGCTGGCAACAATCGATGGGAGGGCTTCTACACTCTGAAAAATTGTATGATGTATGGCGGTGCCAGCATGCCACTGAGAGGGATTATTCCTATTTCTCATCTAGACACCGATCCTATTCCCCATTGGACATGTTTGTGGTTGATATGGATCTTCTTTCAAAAGTGTCCTCCTCGATGATCCAGGACATAACCTGGTCGGATCACGCCGTGGTTCAACTGGTCATCGAGGAGAATGCTCGTGTGGCGCCATCTCATGTATGGAGATGCGACACGGGGATGCTGCAAGACCCGGGTTGCTCTACCCGGATCTCGAGCAGTATACAGGAATTTTTTTCCTTTAATGAGCCGTCGGTCTCTGATCCCTAGGTACTGTGGGGTGCACACAAGGCCTTCATCAGGGGGGTGTGCATCCATCAGCAGGCTAGGAGGAAGAGACTGCGGAACAAAAAAATGTCTTCCTTGTTGAATGATATTCATGTTTTAGAAGAGAGCAACAAGCGGAACCCTACTGCTACCTTGTCTGCACAACTGACTCAACTCAGACTAGATCTCCGCATCCTTCTATTAGAATCATCTAATGATTTACGTGACAAACACTTAAACTATCTGAAACAAATGTCTTACTCCCAGGCGAATAAAGCCGGAAAATTTCTGGCAGATAGAGTCAAAAGAAAACAGGCTAAGTCTAGAATCCTGTTTCTCCTAGACCCTATCACCAAAAACAAAATAACCCACCCACAAGCTATAGCAGACGCGTTTGCATCCTTTTATGGCTCTCTCTATAATTTAAAAGATGACCTCTCAGAGTCAGAACATCAACCATCCGCAGCAGATATAGAACAATTCCTAAACGCCATCAAACTACCGTCGCTATCCACATCCCAACTAGCCACCTTGAATTTGCCTATATCAATAGATGAGGTCAAAACTAGCATTAAAACCTTACCGAAAGGAAAATCCCCAGGCTCCGACGGCCTCCCCAATGAATTTTACCAGCTATTTCTCCCACACATAGGCCCTACCCTAACAGCCGTATATAACAAGGCCATGGCCGACTCTAACCTCCCCTCGGACATGCTGAGTGCACATGTAGTCACTCTGCCAAAACCTGGCAAGGACCCCACCACCCCGGCAAACTTTCGTCCAATTTCACTATTGAATTCAGACACCAAGATACGCGAGGATTATATCCAAAAGACTTCAACACTTTCTACCTGACCTGATAGCTAAAGATCAAATGGGCTTTACCCCCGGACGCTAGACGTCTGATGCCACCAGACGCATGGTGAATGTTCTCCACTTAGCCCATAGGAGTAAGACCCCCGCAGTTCTCCTAACCCTAGATGCCGAAAAGGCTTTTGATAGGGTACGCTGGGGATATATGAAGGCCACATTACAAAAGTTCAGATTTTCAGGCCCTATCCTTTCAGCTATTCTAAACCTTTATTCCTCCACATCCGCTCATGTATACACATCTGGCATACTTTCCAAACAATTTCCCATTACTAATGGCACAAGACAGGGCTGCCCCCTTTCTCCCACAATTTTTAATTTACTAATAGAGCCCCTTGCAGAGACTATCCGCTCCCACCCCCAGATAATCGGTTTTATCTTTCCTAACTCTCATCACAAAATAACTTATTTGTGGATGATATTATCCTCATGCTCACGAACCCATCTAAATCCTTCCCTGCTGCCTATGAGGTTTTGCAGCACTTTCATAGTATTTCCTACTACAAACTCAATGCGTCCAAGTCCACGGTTCTCAATCTAGGAGTCGATTCCCGTGTTCAAACCCTGCTCGAATCTTCAGTTCCCATCCCTTGGTCCTCAGACAAAATTCACTATTTGGGCATTGACCTACCTGCAGACCCCACAAAATTGTTGGCTGTTAACTTAGCCAGGCTTCTCCCTAAATTGGATGCAGAAGCTGCACGCATGAAGCCCCTGTGTGTAACCTGGCACGGCAGGGTGACCGCGTACAAAAGGTTTCTATTGCCACAAATCTTGTACTTATTCAGGGCCCTCCCTATACACTATCTGACCACGAGCCTGGCCAAATTCTCTACACATATGAAAAGATATATCTGGAAGGGCAAAAGGGCTCACTGTACACCATCCATTCTCACTGCCAAAAGGTACTTCGGAGGAGCTGCGGTACCCGATATTCAGGGATACTATTTTAGCTCAAATGCGCAAATGAGTACATACGACAGATGTTCCCCTCTGGGTAGATCTGGAAGCGAATATGGCCCCTACCAAGAATATTCGGGACATGCTTTTGGGAGATACATGGATCCCGTGGAATCTCACTGCTCTCTCCCCCACCATGCACGCCTCGCTTCGAGCCTGGCACAAAGTTACAGGGTCCAATAAAGATCGCGACATCACCCCCGCTAAACCTATTCCATCCTCGGTCATGCATGAACACTTACATGACCTCCCCTCATGTATCACCACAAAAGGGAATATTACTACCCTACAACACCTGTATGATCGGAACCTCTTAATGTCACCTAAACAGATACAGGCCAAGTACCATATACCGCCCTCGAGATTTTTCCAAATTTTCCGCATACACCACTTTATGCAACAACATCCCTTACATTGCACCAGAGTGGATGGAAGAATATGGGATTTGTTTGCAGACACTCCCGCGGCTCCCCCGAAGCTGTCCAATTATTACCATGCTCTCTTAGACGACAACACATTCTATAAAACCTTAACCATGTTTAAGTGGGACAGGGATAAACTCCGGGAGCGCTTCTCGGTATCCCAATGGCGACGGGCACTCTCGGAAGTCAATCGACACACTCACTGCGCTAATCATTGGGAGATGACTCTCAAGCTTACCCACAGATGGTACTATACCCCATACCAGCTACTGGCTTTCTCCAGTAATTACTCTCAATTGTGTTGGAGGGATTGCTCTAGCGTAGGAACACTATTACACATAATGTGGTCTTGCCCATCCCTCACTAGTCTATGGAATCAAGTGTTCAGCTTTATTGCGAAACACACAGGGTGTATAATTAAACCTAATCCAGCCCTAGCCATCCTACATTTAGGTATAGAAAATCTCCCCCTAATGTATAGACCGTGGACCTTGCACGTTCTGCTAGCCACTAAAACATACTGAGGAAGTGGAGGTCCACAGACACACCAAACCTGTCTGAAGTGATTTCATTGGTGCGTATGAACTACCAGTTTGAAAAGCCCCTGGCGATTAATAATTCGCAGCTTCGGAAGTTTAACAAATTCTGGGACTTTTGGTCTACAGATTGACACAGCCTTACCGTTTATGTGTACTGTTTCTTGAAGTTTACTGTATTTCATTGTACATGCCGATAAATGTGATTGCCATGTAATTTGTAGTATCAAGAAGATACTCGTTTTCTTTTCTATGTTTGTTATGTATTTTCTATCTCAATAAAAATTATAAAAAAAAAAAAAAGAAATAGAGAGGGTGAATCTCCTTACGGGGGCACAGACAGCAATACAAACTGACAGGTGTTATAATCCATCTCTCCTCTATCCATGATAAAAATGTTTTGCCTTAAGTTATTCTTTAAGAATGCCTCTAAAGGTCCAGGGCCCCATCTCAGAGTAGGGTAATGTCCGAGGGGTGTAATGCTCCTGCTCATCATTCCAGCATCCTGGTTCTGTCTGTGGCATTCTCCTCGTCTGTCTGTCCACTTGTAAGGTGATTGATGTGGCCAGTCTCTGGGTGGAGAAAATAACCTGATTTAAGCCAGCCAAGCCTGCAGTCTCATGTTTGTCATATTGTGTTTGTAACACGTGCTTCCAAGCTCTCTGTTTTTCTGTCCTACTCTGCTATTTGGATTCCTTTGTTGACAACCTCAGATCAGATATTGACTATTACCTGAATTCTGTCTGCCTTTTGACTACGGATTTGACCCTGACTATCCTGAACCTTGCCTGCCTTGTACCTGACTCTGTTTTCACCTGCCCGGCGTGGTGGCCAGGCACTATAGCATTGTGTATTATAGAAGTCCTGGGGGCAACTGAGTATTAGTAGGCCTACTTGTCCTATTGGAAGTGGGGCTGCTATAGGTGAATAACTTAGAAGCTAGCTATAGTGTTTGACCACCTGTGCTAGGGGTAAGTGTGACAAAATCATCCTTGCTAAACCCAGCAGGTGTAATGAAAAAAAACTGTTAGCTCCAGTCGGAGCCAATGTACTAACTATGCAAAGTTAGTATAACGATCTCCCCTACTGGGCTGTTGTGTTCTGACAGGGGAACACCCCCCACCTGAACACTCAGATCAGTGCTCTCTGCCATTGGCTGAGGGCGCTGATCAGGAGTTGGTCGGCTGCTGGTTTTCCAGCATACTTGTCTGACAAAAGCCGACCAAACGGCCTGCTTCTTTTGGACAGGGTGGCATAACAAACGAGCCAAATGTCGACTGTTTTTTTTTTTTTAACAGGCTGATGTCTCTTGACATTCGACCTGTGTGTACGGGGCTTTAGGTAAGAATTAAGGACATGGGCTTTAAAAAAAAAAAAAGGTATTTTATTTAAAAAAAATGTTTTGTTTTTGCAATTATGTAATAGAGAGGGGTGAGGAGGCAGGAGAGAGGAACATTAGAAAAGGGGTGAGGTTCACTTTAATATCAAAGACGATCCTACTCTATCTACAGTACATATACACATGAATCAGTTATAACTATATGCATCACAAATATTAGATGCAACTCATGCTTACAGTAATAGAATTTTCATTGAATCTATCTTGACACCTATAGGTCCTTCAGAAAAACTTAAAAAAAATAACTTGGCACCCAGGTACTTAACTAACCTGGTCTCAAAATACCAACCAACTCATTCTCTTCGTTCCTCCCAGGACCTCCTGCTCTCTAACTCCCTTGTAACCTCTCCCCATGCTCGCCTCCAGGACTTCTACCGAGCCTCTCCAATCCTCTGGAATGCTCTACCCCAATGCTCTGACTATCTCCTATTTTGTCCACTTTGAGACGATCCCTGAAAACACATCTCTTCAGAGAAACTTATCTGGCAACCACCTAACAACTGTACTTTTATTTTCTCTATCCCCTACAGTTATTACCTCTTGTATCTCTTGACCCTCCCTCTTACATTGTAAGCTCTAACGAGCAGGGCCCTCTAATTCCTACTGTATTAAAGTGTATTGTACTTGTACTGTCTACCCTCAAGTTGTAAAGCGCTGCGTAAACTGCCGGTGCTATATAAATCCTATATAATAAAAATAATAATATATATGCTAGATATTCTCCTACATACCACTATTGTAGAGAGCACAGTTATTTGAGCATTGTAGACTTCCTGTTGCACATACTTATTTGACCCCTTTCTTTGTATCAGACAGTTTTATCCACAAAGCTGCCACTTGGTTTGCTTTTTTGGCTTCCACATTCTCTGTAAACTCCAGAATCTATAGTGCTTAAAATTTGCAGGAATTTAAGCAGTTTCTAAGATCCTGCAGCCACCACATCTTGTGACGAGCAGTCTATGGTTACAATTGCTTTGATAACACATCATTCCCAATACTGAAACCTCTTGACCGTGTCTGCTTGCTTTCTGTATTGATTTGCAGCAAGATTTATTGTTTCATTTTTTAAATAACAAAGATTTGAAGCTAATAAAATAGTCATTGAGTATACTGTAGGAAATATAACTAACTTTTGTTTTATCTGATCATGACCTGTTGTATTGGTTGTTATAATCATTGACTTTCTAGCTTATATTGAGCTATTAATTATTTGATTGCATTGGATAGTCCCAATTTTTTAATATTCAGTGCCTCATAAAACTCTAAGGAAGATCCTGGTTCATCAACATAGTGGTGAAGGGGAAGGCAAGGATTAGGCCCAACTGCTTGCTAGTGACAGAACTGATTGAGGACATGCCATGCAGTTGTGGTGGCAGTGCTACATTGTATCTTTTGTTTACAAAAGATTTTATTAGAAAGTCATAAAAAAAGACCAATACAGGTCAAACATGTATCATCGTACAAAAAAAAAAAGAATATTCTTTCTCTCTTATACAATGCATAGAGAAAAGACATGAAAATTGCATAAATCACAAAATATTTACTGGTCAAAATATAAAAGCTAATCGCTAATCAAACAGACCGTTGTTAGCATAGGGTCAAAACCTTCATTCCAAATATATCCCATCTCACCTGAAGCATAAAGAAATCTACACACATCTATCCCAAAGATCCCACTTAGCATGGAAAGTCAACATTGAACCATGTAGGGAGTGAAAGATTCTTTCTGTTAGCTTGATGCATTCCATTCTGGAAAGAACCTGAGACCACAGTAGAGTGTCTGAGCGCCAATTAAGGGCAATCATCCAGTGAATGGAGCACATCAGTGTGTGTATCAGATTGGAGGTGGAGTTGTGAACTACTGGAACTTTCACAAACAGAAGACACATCTTTGGTGTAAGAGATATCACTGAACCCACCAGTTTAGAAATGAGCTGTTGAGCTTGATTCCAGATTGGCCGCAATAGATTGCAGCTCCAAAAAATATGGAGTAGGTCACCCTCTTCACTACAGCCCCTGTAACAGTTAGCAGAAACTGAGCCGTAGAAGGTGTGTATTAGGGAGGGGGTCATATACCATCTGGTAAGAAGCTTAAGAGGGGACTCTCTGCAAGCACTAGAGCGCAAGCATTTACGCATATTTGACAGCATGCGATGCCATTCAGGGACTGAAAAGACACAGTTAAGGACCGCGATGTCATCCTGAATAAAGCAAGAACCACTGCTGATCTCTCTATAGATAATGCCAGGGTCTCTCTGTACCCTGATTTTTCTGCTGAAGTGCAACGCAGGAGAGCTAAATTTCTGGATGTTAAGAAGAGGCTGCGTAGGCTGAATGTGCCATATTTTATGCTTTATCCTGCCAAATTGAAGGTGGTGGCGAATGGATCGACACAATTCTTTGACAACCCCCAGGCCGCTGTGAACTGGCTGGATAGGGAGGAACGTCATCTAGCCCGGCAGGCACCCCCCTGAGTTTGGGGACGCTGTTATCCTTTACTGGCTTTGAGTTTCAGTCTATGATGCGGAGCACTGACTGTCCGTTTCCAAGTTTTCTTTTTTTTTCTACAGTTGGTGTTTTTTACCCCCCAATAGGGGTATTACATTTGGGATCACCGCTCGGCTGAGCGAGACTGTCGTGTTTCCCCCCAGATTGATTGTATGCGGTTCCTTTGCATACTGTGCCCCTATCCTGTTGTCCTGCGGGGACATGCTGACTCCGTGGAACGGAGAATGGTTTACTACTGGGCCCTGTTGGCCCCCTTGACTTTGTTTTTTGCACTGCTGCTTTTCCCCCCTTCCCTACCTCATGTTCTTTTTCAGGTGAGACCTCTCAGGCCTAGGACTCTTCCGGCTGCAGATGGCTGGCGTGGACTGCATTTCCCTCTCTACTTACCTACGCACTCAGTGCGCATGCTCCCGGAGACTCTGTTCTGGCGAACTATGGCTGGCAGTGGGGAGTGGTATGTCGGGTGGTCTGGGGGAATTCTGCTGTTACATTTATATTGTGTTTTTGTTAACTCATGGAGCTCTCACAGCTTAATGCATTAATCTTGTCCTGGAATGTTCGGGGCCTGGCGGATGGGGTTAAGCGTAAAGCGGTATTTGCATATCTTAGGAAGCTTAAGCCCACTATTGTCTGTTTACAGGAGACCCACCTGGTGCGCACTTCCACGCATTTGCTACGCTCTCGGGCATATCCTGTTCAATACCATTCTGTTCACTCCTCGTATTCGCGGGGGGTGAGCATGTTGGTGTCCAGGGAGGTGGCTTTTGTGTGCCTGCGCAGCAGGGTGGACGATCTGGGGAGATATGTTTTTTTATTATGCAAAATTAATGGTTTTCTGTGTATTTTGGCTGCTGTCTATGTCCCTCCACCCTTCTCCCACGAGGTTCTCCATCTATTGGCACAATTTATGGCACCCCACCCCGATACCCCAGTATTGGCCGTGGGGGATTACAATAATTATCTTGACCCGGCACTTGACAAATTCCACCCCTCCTATCACGGGCCCGCCCCTATTTCACGCCCTACGGCGTTTGCTAAGTTTTTGACGGAATTGGGCCTCAGAGATGTTTGGAGGGACAGGCGGGCCTCCACTAAATGTTATTCCTGCTATTCAGCCACTCATGGAGGACTGTCACGCATTGATTTGGCCCTGGGGAATGACTCTATAAGGCCCCGGGTGACTGATTCGGCGTACGAGCCTCGCCTGGTGTCCGATCATTCCCCGCTTTGGGTTAGGTTTTCGGTTCCGAGCTCGGGGACTCGTGGGCTGTGGCGGGTGAACCCGTTCTGGCTGACGTTGTTCCCTGAGCCGGATCCGATTGCACCGGCCTTGGAAGACTTCCTGGCTGTTAATAGGGGTTCTGCCTCCCCTGCGGTGGTGTGGGATGCCCTTAAGGCCTTTTTGCGTGGTCAAATTATCAAAGGGATTACTATGGTTAAACGCAATTCTGCGCAGTGGGAGGAAACGGTTCGTGATGACATGAAGCGTAGGGAGGAGGCCATGATAGCCTCGCCCTCTCCCTCTGCGCAGAAGGCCTGGCTGGAGGCGCAGGCTTTGTATAACTCAGTGGTATTTTCAGCGGCTGAGAAGAAACGATATTTCCTGCAACAAACGTACTTTGAGGAGGGCGAGAACACTGGGCACATGCTGGCTATGGTAGCCAGGTCTCAACAGGATCCTGGCTCTGTGACGGAGATTGTCTCTCCCTCCAGGGAGGTGGTCTCCTCCACTCCTCAGGTGCTTGAGGGCTTTAGGCAGTTTTATGCTGATCTGTATCAGCCCCGGTGCGGGGGCCGGGGGGCGGCCCTGTCCTCCTTTTTGGACGGGTGCTCCCTGCCTCAGCTTCGGCAGCAGGATAGTCTGTCCCTTAGTGCTCCGATTACAATGTCTGAACTGACGGATGCGTTGGGGCAGGCACCTAATAATAAGGCACCGGGAGCAGATGGCCTTCCAGTTGAGGTCTACTCTAGGTATGGGCGAGTCCTTCTGCCGGCTCTCCTCTCCACTATGCAGGATATTATGCGGACGGGGGTCCTGCCGGATTCCATGAGTGAAGCCATTATTATTGTCTTGCCCAAGCCAGGGAAGGACCCTAGATACCCCGACTCATACCGACCGATCTCCCTGTTGACCACTGATATAAAACTTTTCGCACGTATTCTTGCTAACCGGCTTTCGAAGGTCATTACCTCCATCATTCACCCAGACCAGTCTGGATTTATTCCGGGCAGGTCCACGGCGATTAATATACGGCGGCTTTATCTCAATTTACAAATTCCAGTTGATAACCCGGGTAATAGAGCCATATTGTCCTTGGACGCGGCCAAGGCATTTGATAGTGTCGAGTGGCCTTATCTGTGGGAGGTCCTCTCTCGCTTTGGCCTGGGCGATGACTTCATTGGTTGGGTTAAGGCGTTATATTCGGCACCTAGGGCGCGAGTCAGGGTGAATGGGGAACTATCTTCCCCGTTCCCCCTCTACAGGGGTACTAGGCAGGGGTGCCCTCTGTCCCCCCTGCTGTTTGCACTGGCGATAGAGCCGTTGGCGGCCCTCATTAGGTGTTCCCCGGCTGTGGTGGGTTTCCGGAGGGGTGACCTGGAGGAGAAGGTGTCCCTATATGCGGACGATACCCTTCTGTATTTGGGTGACACTGAGGGGTCCCTTAATTCGCTTATGGTTCTTATAGCACAATTTGGCTCATTTTCAGGTTTTTCTATTAATTGGGATAAGTCCATACTAATGCCTCTTGTTCCCATACCCAATCCCTCTCTACCGGCCCTGGGTCGCCTGCGTGTAGCAGACACTTTTAGGTATTTGGGGGTGATGGTCTCCCCGGATCCGGCTCAGTACCTGCGTTTGAACCTGCTGCCTCTTTTAGACAAGCAACGTACTAAGGGTAAGAGTTGGAGTAAGCTGCCACTTTCGGTGGTTGGCAGAGTGAACTTAATTAAAATGATTTGGGCCCCCCAGCTATTGTATATCTTTCATAACTCTCCAATGTGGATCCCAGTGTCCTGGTTTAAGCGGGTGGAGTCCCAGTTTCGTGACCTTGTCTGGCGGAGGCAGCAGCCCCGTATTAAATTGTCTACCCTTCAGTACCCCAAGGATAAGGGTGGATTGGCAGTACCCCATCCGCGGATGTACTTTCTTGCAGCTCAGTTGCAGCACTTGGCGGGGTGGGGGGATCAGTCCTCGACGGACCCACAGTCCCTGCTTCTGACTAATTCCAGGCTACCTCTCTCAGCGGCGTCCCTTTTGGAGATGGATCTTCCCTCATTGCCGTTCCGTGCTCCCACGGCGACCCTGTTGCGTCGCCTGTGGCGGGAACTGCGTGTGTTGTCACACTCGGATGGATTTTTTGATTTTACGCCGCTGTGGGACAACCCGGCCTTTCCAGAGGTCGCTAGGTTGCAAGACTCTCTGGGGTGGCGGGACAGGGGTATAAGGTACTTTGCCCAACTGTTTGAGGGCTCTGTGCTTAAGCCTTTTGACCGCCTTCAGTCTGAATTTAATCTCCCTCGCCAACACTTCTATCGCTACCTCCAACTGCGCCATGCCCTTCAGACCCAGCAGCGACTGTCCCCCATACGACAGGCGGACCAGACGATTGTGAACTCAGTGATTAGGGCTCAAGATAAACGGGGACTGATCTCCCTTAGGTACCAATGGCTTCTCTCGTGTATACAGGACCCGGCCTCCTTGCGGTGTAGAGCGGCATGGGAAATGGATCTGGGGGATATTGGCGGAGATCAGTGGGATCAGGCCTTAGAGGCCCTTCCCTCGGTGTCTCTGTCGGCTTCCCACAAGCTTTCCCAGCTCTTTATACTCCATAGGACGTATCGTACCCCAGTCCTCCTGCATAAGTGGGGTAGGCGGGATACGCCTCTTTGCCCTAAATGTGATTCCCACAGGGGAGATTTCATACATCTGCTGTGGCGCTGCCCGAAGTTGGTTAGGTATTGGACTCAGGTCACACAATGCATTTCACAAGTGGCCCATGCACCTATACCGGTTGACCCTCTGGTGTGTCTGTTGGGCATACTAGACCCGGAGCCGTTTACCCCTGGTGCATATATAATGGTGCATAGGCTATTATACTTGGCCAGGAAACTGATTGCTAACTATTGGATGAGTCCAACGATTCCTACATTGGCACAGTGGGTGGCACGAGTCAATTATATTCTGCTAAGAGAACAGCTAGCGTATCGCCATCGTAATGCAGCCACAAAGTTTTATAAAATCTGGCAGGATTGGTTGGATTGCCCGGGACTAGCACCTGCACAGCTGCTTATGTATTGTATTCTGCAGGCTTAGTTTGTTGGTAGACATCCTGGCTGTAATGGGGTCTTTCTCACCTGAACTCCTATTTTCCCTTTCTTCCTCTTTCTTCCCTTCCTGTATTCCCCTTTCTTTTTCTCCTTCTCTCTGTTCGACCCATTCCCCCCTTTTTTTTCCCCTCCCTCTCTTGTTGTCCTTCTGGGAACTGGGCTCCTCCGTTCCTTTGCTGTGGTGGAGACCTGTTCCCAGTATCTCTCTATCCCTTGGATTCTGATATGGGTATGATGGCCACGTGGGCGTGGTGCTCTCGGGGGGTGTCACTTTCACACGGTTGATGTGGGGAGGTTTCTTCCTGCGCTTATGCCGAACCCTGATTATCCTGATACGTTGCTGCTTTGGTTTATGTTTATATCGGCCTAAGTAGGTTCGGACATTTCTATTATCTTAACACTACTGTAATTATTCCTGTTTTTGTATTGCTCTATGCTGGTTCTTCTCACCAAGAGATGTGACCCCTGCGAGGGTGCGGTATTTTTCAACATGTATGTATGTACCCGATTGTCATTGCTGTGAATGTTTTCACCTGTTCCCTTCCCTTCTCTGTTTTTTTTTGTTGTTTTTAATAAACACCTTTTGGATTTAAAAAAAAAAAAAAGAAAAGACACAGTTAAGGTCTTGCTCCCATTTCAGCATATATTTGTGTTTTTCTGGAAGAGTGAGTGTAACTAGATGTGAATATAACAATGATATAAGCCCTCTATTCCTAGATGAGGAAGAACATATGTTCTCAAAAACAGTGAATGGTGGGTTCAGTGATAAAGAGCCCTGTGCTTGGAAAAACTCCCTGAGAATATCATAGTGGTTTCTTTCAGAGCTGGGGAACTTATGTAGGTCCATCAGTTGTTCAAATGTGCAAAAAATGTTACCAACTGAGAGCTTCTTAAAATTCACCAAGCCTCTGGTAATCCAAGGAGATAAGTCATCTCTGTTCAGCTGAAGTGAGTGGGTGCCAATATGATCTAGAAAGGATGTCAAGGGGGAGAGCCAGGAAACTAAATTAAGGGGGGTTTTCCCCTTCAACCATAGCCGGTATAGATGATTGACAATTTTGTTGGCAAATGAGCCATAATTAACCGGATTTGAACCACTCCAAAGAACAGCCGAGAGGAGGCACGGGGAGACTGAGGCTTGTTCAAAGGAGAGCCAGGGGATGCAGTCAGACTCAGCATACCATTGTGCAATTTGTATGAGTTTAGCTGAGATATAATAGGACCATAAGTCTGGGATACCCAGACCCCCGCGGGACTGGTGTGCATAAAGGATGTGGCTATTGTATCTGGACCTTTTACCACTCCAGATAAATTATGAAATCTCACGCTGGAAAGAGATGACATGTGATTTAGGCACATTGATGGGGAGAGCCCTGAAACAAAACAAGATCTTTGGCAGGATAATCATTTTTACAGCCATGACTCTCCCCAGGAATGAAATATGATATGAAGACCATGCCTTTAACAAGAGGCCCAGCTTCTTGAACACTGGAGGGAAATTTGAAATGAAAAGAGAGTCGTAATGAGGAGTGATTTGAACCCCTAAGTAGTGAAATGATCTCGTACACCAGCGGTCACTAAATGGCGGCCCGCGGTCCAATGGCGGCCCGCGCGATGCTTCCGCCCGGACCGCCACCTGTATTCTGCCCCCTCCTCACTGCGGCTCCCGGCTCACTTGCAGCCGGTGTCCTGTCAGGCCGCGAGCCGCGAGTAGGGGCGTGACGTCACGCGCGCGCCCTGCCCCCTGCTCCTGACTGATAGACATTGCGGTGTCCTGTCGGGCCGCGAGTAGGGGCGTGACGTCACTCGCGCGTCCCGCCCCCTGCTCCTGACTGCGGCTTCCTCTAAGCAGGGCAGCGAGCTAGGGTGTGACACTATGTGCACGCCCCGCCCCCCTGTTCGCGGCTTTTGGACAGCTCCTGGCTCCAGGTATGTGGAGCACATTTTTAGAGGGGAATATCTGCATTTAAAAAAAAACCTCTCAAGCTTTAACAAGTGTGCAGAAAAGTGGCATATTTTGTTGTGCTCATTAGAGTGCCCCATAAAAGAAACAAAATATGCCCATCAGAGTACTCCCTTGACATAAAATGTGCCCCATATTTTATGCTAAGGGACAAGCTGATGGGCATATTTTATGTTAAGGGGCACGTTAATGGGCATATTTTATGTTAAGGGGCACGCTAATGGGCATATTTTATGTTGAGCGCAACGCTGATTTACACGTTTTGTTTTGCCCATCAGAATGCCCCCTAACATAAAATGTGCCCATCAGAGTGTACCTTATTTTATGTTAATGGTCACGCTGATGGGAATATTTTATGTTAAGGGGCACTCTGATGTGCATATTTATGCTGTGGTACACACTGATGGGCATATTTTATGTTAAGGGGCACTCTGATGGACATATTTATGCTATGGGGAACTCTAATGGGCATATTTTATGTTAAGAGCAACGCTGATTTACACGTTTTCTTTTGCCCATCAGCGATCCCACCATCATAAAATATGCCCATCAGGGTGCCCCCTAACATAAAATGTGCCCATCAGCATGACCCTTAACATAAAATATGCCCATCAGCGTGCCCCTTATTTTATGTTAAGGGTCACGCTGATGGGCAAATGTTATGCTAAGGGGCACGCTGATGGGCATATTTTATGTTAAGGGTCACGCTGGTGGGCACATTTTGTTCTGCCCATCAGAGTGCCCCTAACATAAAATGTGCCCATCAGCGTGACCCTTAACATAAAATATGCCCATCAGCGTGCCCCTTATTTTATGTTAAGGGTCACGCTGATGGGCAAATGTTATGCTAAGGGGCACGCTGATGGGCATATTTTATGTTAAGGGTCACGCTGGTGGGCACATTTTGTTCTGCCCATCAGAGTGCCCCTAACATAAAATGTGCCCATCAGCTTGCCCCTTATTTTATGTTAAGGGTCATGCTGATGGGCATATTTTATGTTAAGGGGCATGCTGATGTGCATATTTATGCTGTAGTACACACTGATGGGCATATTTTATGTTAAGGGGCATGCTGATGTGCATATTTATGCTGTGGTACACTCTGATGGACATATTTATGCTATGGGGCACACTGATGGGCATTTTTTATGTTAAGGGGCACTCTAATAGGCATATTTTATGTTAAGAGCAACGCTGATTTACACGTTTTGTTTTGCCCATCAGCGTGCCCCCTAACAAAATGTGCCCATCAGAGTGCCCCCTAACATAAAATGTGCCCATCAGCGTGCCCCCTAACATAAAATGTGCCCATCAGAGTGCCCCCTAACATAAAATGTGCCCATCAGCATGCCCCTTATTTTATGTTAAGGGTCACGCTGATGGGCAAATTTTATGCTAAGGGTCACGCTCTCGGACACATTTTATGTTAAGGGGCACTCAAATGGGCATATTTTATGTTAAGAACAACGCTGATGAACACGTTTTGTTTTGCCCATCTTTCTGAGTCATAGCACAGACTTCAGATCCGGACCTCGGCCCAAAGAAAATTTTAGCGACCGGACCTCCTTGAATTTTAATTCATTACCCCTGTCGTACACCAAGTAAACGAAAAACTTTCCCTAATGGATACCTGCATCCAGTTTGGCAAATTTATTGGCATAAGTGAACATTTAGAGAGGTTCACCCCTAGACCTGACATGGACCGAAATTTCTCCAACTCAATTAGCAGATGAGGTAGAGAGATATGTGGATTAGACAAAAACAATAAGACATCGTCCGCATAAAGACTAAGTTTGAATTCTCTCCCCCCTCTATTGTATCCAGCTATATGAATATTCTTCCTGATGGCCGTGGCCAAAGGCTCAATCGCTAGAGCAAACAGAAGGGGGGAGAGCGGGCAACCCTGTCTTGTACCTCTTTTTAAGTGAAAAAGGTTGGAGTTACATCCAGGGAGGCGGACTCTTGTTTGTGGGGATTCATACAGGTCTTTAAAGCCATGAATGAACCTTTCACCTAGACCAGGGGTAATGAATTAAAATTCAAGGAGGTCCGGTCGCTAAAATTTTCTTTGGGCCGAGGTCCGGATCTGAAGTCTGTGCTATGACTCAGAAAGATGGGCAAAACAAAACGTGTTCATCAGCGTTGTTCTTAACATAAAATATGCCCATTTGAGTGCCCCTTAACATAAAATGTGTCCGAGAGCGTGACCCTTAGCATAAAATTTGCCCATCAGCGTGACCCTTAACATAAAATAAGGGGCACGCTGATGGGCACATTTTATGTTAGGGGGCACTCTGATGGGCACATTTTATGTTAGGGGGCACGCTGATGGGCACATTTTATGTTAGGGGGCACTCTGATGGGCACATTTTGTTAGGGGGCACGCTGATGGGCAAAACAAAACGTGTAAATCAGCGTTGCTCTTAACATAAAATATGCCTATTAGAGTGCCCCTTAACATAAAAAATGCCCATCAGTGTGCCCCATAGCATAAATATGTCCATCAGAGTGTACCACAGCATAAATATGCACATCAGCATGCCCCTTAACATAAAATATGCCCATCAGCATGACCCTTAACATAAAATAAGGGGCAAGCTGATGGGCACATTTTATGTTAGGGGCACTCTGATGGGCAGAACAAAATGTGCCCACCAGCGTGACCCTTAACATAAAATATGCCCATCAGCGTGCCCCTTAGCATAACATTTGCCCATCAGCGTGACCCTTAACATAAAATAAGGGGCACGCTGATGGGCATATTTTATGTTAAGGGTCACGCTGATGGGCACATTTTATGTTAGGGGCACTCTGATGGGCAGAACAAAATGTGCCCACCAGCGTGACCCTTAACATAAAATATGCCCATCAGCGTGCCCCTTAGCATAACATTTGCCCATCAGCGTGACCCTTAACATAAAATAAGGGGCACGCTGATGGGAATATTTTATGTTAAGGGTCATGCTGATGGGCACATTTTATGTTAGGGGGCACCCTGATGGGCATATTTTATGATGGTGGGATCGCTGATGGGCAAAAGAAAACGTGTAAATCAGCGTTGCTCTTAACATAAAATATGCCCATTAGAGTTCCCCATAGCATAAATATGTCCATCAGAGTGCCCCTTAACATAAAATATGCCCATCAGTGTGTACCACAGCATAAATATGCACATCAGAGTGCCCCTTAACATAAAATATTCCCATCAGCGTGACCATTAACATAAAATAAGGTACACTCTGATGGGCACATTTTATGTTAGGGGGCATTCTGATGGGCAAAACAAAACGTGTAAATCAGCGTTGCGCTCAACATAAAATATGCCCATTAGCGTGCCCCTTAACATAAAATATGCCCATTAACGTGCCCCTTAACATAAAATATGCCCATCAGCTTGTCCCTTAGCATAAAATATGGGGCACATTTTATGTCAAGGGAGTACTCTGATGGGCATATTTTGTTTCTTTTATGGGGCACTCTAATGAGCACAACAAAATATGCCACTTGTCTGCACACTTGTTAAAGCTTGAGAGGTTTTTTTTTTAAATGCAGATATTCCCCTCTAAAAATGTGCTCCACATACCTGGAGCCAGGAGCTGTCCAAAAGCCGCGAACAGGGGGGCGGGGCGTGCACATAGTGTCACACCCTAGCTCGCTGCCCTGCTTAGAGGAAGCCGCAGTCAGGAGCAGGGGGCGGGACACGCGAGTGACGTCACGCCCCTACTCGCGGCCCGACAGGACACCGCAATGTCTATCAGTCAGGAGCAGGGGGCAGGGCGCGCGCGTGACGTCACGCCCCTACTCGCGGCTCGCGGCCTGACAGGACACCGGCTGCAAGTGAGCCGGGAGCCGCAGTGAGGAGGGGGCAGAATACAGGTGGCGGTCCGGGCGGAAGCATCGCGCGGGCCGCCAATGGACCGCGGGCCGCCATTTAGTGACCGCTGACCTAGACCATACTTGGGAAGAAGGTGTTCTAAATAAGGCCAGCTAACACAGTCAAAAGCCTTGTGAATATCTAAACTCACAAGGCAAGTAGGGGATTTGCTAACGTTGGCATCATGGACAATATTCGCAACCAGCCTAATGTTATCCGATAACTGTCTCCCAGGAATAAATCCGGTCTGATCAGGGTGAATCAGTTTGTGGATGTTAGTGGATAATCTGTTAGCTAGAAGTCGGCCAAAGAGTTTGAGGTCATTGTTCATGACCGAAATGGGTCTGAAATTTTGTGGCAGAGAGTGGTCTTTATCTGGTTTTTTGTATCAGGGACATGTTCGCAAGGAGCATTTCCTCTGGGAAACTCCCCCCCCCCCCCCCGAAGAACATGATTAAATAGCTTAGTTATCCTAGGGGCTAAAATTGAGGCAAATGATTTATAATAGGCAGAGGAAAAACCATCTGGGCCGGGGGCTGTAGATGATTTAAGTGATTTGATTATTTATAGAACCTCATCAACCGTACAGGGTGCGTTTAACAACTCTTTTTGACTATCCGAAAGCGACGGGATTGACAGACCATCTATCCAAGGGTGGAACTCATTCAATGGGAGCGAAGAAGGCACTGAAAGAAGGTCTTTGTAAAAGTTTGTGAAAATGTCTAACACTTCTTTAGGATCTGAGACAACCTTTCCATTAGGCCTTCTGAGCTTGTAAACGTGAGTGGGCTTAGTAGATTGAGTTAATTTTTTAGCAAACATGGTGGATGTAGAATTGCTATGAAGGATAAATTTGGCTTTGGACCATCTAAGAGCCTTTTCAGTATTGTTAGATAGAATATCATCAAGGGCCTTCCTTTTAGTGTAAATTTGGTCCAAGAGTGCAGCAGAGGGAGAGAGACTATGTTGGTTATATAACCTATCTAAATCCTTTGTGAGTGATTTTATGTCAGACAGTCTAGCCTTGTTCCTAGCTGAGGCCAGTGCAATCAATTTACCCCTAATGACCACCTTGTGTGCTATCCAAACTATAGGTGCAGGTGAAACGCCATCTTCATTGATCTCAAAGTAATCCACCAGAGAAGAGGAAATCTGGGCCACCAGTGCAGGGTCATTTAGTAATGAATCATTTAACCTCCAATTATACGTTGTGTTGGCCAGTCCCACTCCTCCGGCTTCAAACAATACTATCTGATGATCGGGCAGACATGAATCCGCGCATCTGAAGAGTTCGCCAACCACACCGGTGTGCAAAAAACATAGTCTAGCCTAGCAGAACTATCATGAGGGTGAGAGTAAAAGGTGTAACCCTTTACGCCAACATTATGGGCGCGCCAGGCGTCAATCAGCTGCATATCACTAAGTGCTCGGGTCAAACTTTTCGGAAAGGCTTTTGATGATGTTGTAACACTACTCCTGCCTAATGATGGATGAGCAGCCAAATTGAAATCCCCCCCCCCCCAACCACCATATGAGGGGACTCGAACCTACCTAACACTTCAAAAAAATGCCTGAAAAAGGAGGCATGTGCTTCATTGGGGGCATAAATAGATGCAACAGTAATCGATTTGCCTGCAACCGTACCTTTTATAATCAGGAATCTGCTCTCTGGGTCACTATACGTGGAGGAGATATCAAATATTATATTATTTCTGATAAAAATAGCTACCCCTCTGGTTTTATTATGAAATGAAGAGCATTTAAACTGTCTGAAAGATTTATCAAAAAATTTTGGTTGTCTGTCTACAGCAAAATGTGTTTCCTGCAAAAGGAGTATATCCGCACCTAATCTTTTGTACTGTTTAAAGGCCTTATGCCGCTTATTGGGGGAGTTGAATCCCTGGACATTGTGTGACAAGATTTTAAGCCCCATGATCTATATAAAAAGGACAACTATCGCACTTGAGCTTCTGAGGATATAGAATGAAACTGAAGGACAAATCGACCAGAACCAGTCCAGATTGTAATAGCATGTAAATTTCCTGAAAAATACCATGATAAGGCCATGATCCACATGAGGACGGACACCCATCTACCTTTGACCGTGGGCCCGGTCCTACTTCAAGAATACCAGGAATGTAAATTGACCAATATACTTGCATTATAAGTGTAAAGACCTGAAAAAATGACTTTCTGTTTTTATACGAATTTTCTCTGAAATAACAACTGATAATTTTAGAAAGTATCCAACAAAAATAACGAACATGAACATACTTTTTGGAGATGGGCATATAACAAAAACCCATCCAAAAAATCAATATCCATTACACATAACCGTCCAACAGCCGAGTGCGGTGACCCGGGACTCATAGGCGAGGGAGGCCCCGAGAGGGCTCACACAAACCAGGAACCCGAATCTTCGCAAAACAGCACATAGGGGACAAACCAACGGGAGAGGAGAGAGAACGGCATTGTAATCAGTATTCCTTATATGTGCCAATATGTATATAAAGAAGAAAAAAAACATTTGAGTGACGCTGCTTTCGCATCAACAGACATATTCACCCCTGCACAGCCGCCCCACGGGAAAGGAGCGGCCACCCAGGGGCAAGGGTCTGCCTGCGTCCTCGCAACTACATTGTATCTTTTGGAAAGACAATGCTGTACTCGGGTCAAATTGTGACCACTAGGGAAGAAATTATTTTTAAACCAGAGATTATACCTCAGAGGGACCTGCTTTATTGAGTTTTTGGGTTTCCCAGTGATGGGACAATGCATTTATTAGCACAATATAATGTTTGTAAACTACACCATGTGTGAATGCAAGCTGGGGAAATCAGGGAGAGAACTTGGGCTGATAAGACAAGGTACAGAATTTTGAACTGAAGATTTATATGGATAGAACTTTACCCTATTTGTATTAATAGCCATCTCAGGTGTGTGCAGAATAGGATATATAATCTATAGCTTTGCATTTTCTGTGCTATAGATGACCCTTAGTGTATTATTATTACAGTATCACCTAAACAGTAAAAAGCTAAGATAAACATTTTAGATAAAGTATTTGCTGTTTTATGTTTCCCCTTAAATGATGAATCACTTTATAAAAGAAAATGCAATACAAAAGCAATGTCAGTCTAATGAGGTATACCGGTTCAGAGCCTGTAGAACATCCCACTAGAGGAAGCCACAGAGACGTTCTTTTATTAAAGAATGGAAGAGAATTGATTATTAAAGTTGATGCTAGTGGTCTCCTGTGACTTGCTAACAATAATGAGCTTTCTGCATGTTTGTGAGCTGTTGATTTCCACATTGTTTATAGTACATACTGGAAAAAATCATACAAGTTAAACCACTCAGCGAAATAGGAGACCAGTAAGGCTGACTAGCATGCAGGTGATTCTCCACTAATAAATCCCCCTTTCCAAAGTTCTAAAGTACTGAAGCATGTGTATATATTGTTACTGCATTTTACAAAGGTGTTGTTTTCTGGAAAAGGAGTGCAGAAGGCTCATATACACTATATTGTCAAAATTATTGGGACGCCTGCCTTTACACGCACTCTTCCCAGAAGAGTTGAAGCTGTTATAGCTGCAAAGGTTGGGCCAACTCAATATTGAACCCTAAGGTCTAAAACAGGGATGCCATTAAAGTTCATAGTACTTTTTAATATATATATATATATATATATACACACAGTATCTCACAAACGTACAGCCCTCAGATTTTTGTAAATATTTTATTATTTCCATGTGACATCACTGAAGAAATGACACTTTGCTACAATGTAAAGTAGTGAGTTTACAGCTTGTTTAACACTGTAAATTTGCTGTCCCCTCAAAATAACCCAACACACAGCCATTACACACAGCCATTATTGTATAAACCGATGGCAACAAAAGTGAGCACACTCCTAAGTGAAAATGTCCAAATTGGGCCAAATTAGCCATTTTACCTCTCCGGTGTCATGTGACTCTTTAGTGTTACAAGGTCTCAGGTGTGAATGGGGAGCAGGTGTGTTAAATTTGGTGGTATCGCTCTCACACTCTCATACTGGTCACTGGAAGTTCAACATGGCCCCTCATGGCAAAGAACTCTCTGAGGATCTGAAAAAAAGAATTGTTGCTCTACACAAAGATGGCCCAGGCCATAAAAAGATTGTCAAGACCCTGAAACAGAGCTGGTGGCCAAGACCATACAGTGGTTTAACAGGACAGGTTCCACTCAGAACAGGCCTCGCCATGGTCGGCCAAAGCACTTGCTCAGCGTTATATCCAGAGGTTGTCTTTGGGAAATAGACATATGAGTGCTGCCAGCATTGCTGCAGAGGTTGAAGGGGTAGGGGGTCAGCCTGTAAGTGCTCAGATCATATGCCGCACACTGTAGCAAATTGGTCTGCATGGCTGTTGTCCCAGAAGGAAGCCCCTTCTAAAGATGATGCACAAGAAAGCCCACAAACAGTTTGCTGAAGACAAGCAGACTAAGGACATGGATTACTGGAACCATGTCCTGTGGTCTGTTGAGACCAAGATAAACTTTTTTGGTCTTGCCTACAGTCAACCATGGTGGTGGGAGTGTCATGGTCTTGGGCTGCATGAGTGCTGCGGGCACTGGGGAGCTACAGTTTATTAAGGGAACCATGAATGCCAAAATATACTGTGACATACTGAAGCAGAGCACGATCCCCTACCTTCAGAGACTGGGCCGAAGGGCAGTATTCCAACATGACAAAAACCCCAAACACACCTCCAAGACGACCGCTGCCTTGCTAAAGAAGCTGAAGGTAAAGGTGATGGACTGGCCAAGCATGTCTTCAGACCTAAACCCTATTGAGCATCTGTGGAGCATCCTCAAAAGGAAGGTGGAGGAGCGCAAGGTCTCTAACATCTACCAGTTTTGTGATGTCGTCATGGAGGAGTGGAAGAGGACCCCAGTGCCTACCTGTGAAGCTCTGGTGAACTCCATGAATAAGGGGGTTAAGGCAGTGCTGGAAAATAATGGTGGCAACACAAAATATTGACACTTTGGGCCCAATTTGGACATTGTCACTTAGGGGTGTACTCACTTTTGCTGCCAGTGGTTTAGACGTTAATGGCTGTCTGTTGAGTTATTTTGAGGGGACAGCAAATTTACACTGGTATACAAGCTGTACACTCCCTACTTTACATTGTAGCAAAGTGTAATTTCTTCAGCGTTGTCACATGAAAAGATATAATAAAATATTTACAAAAATGTGAGGGATGTACTCACTTTTGTGAGATACTGTATATATCTGCTAAAGTGAATTTTGTTACTGTGCTTAATGCTGAACTCTTGGCAGTTTCATTTTTAAAATATTCCTCGATAACCACCCAGGATATAAATAAACTTTGTGCGCCAAATGCCTTTGCAAACCGAATTTTTACCTTGTGAAAGTAGTTGTGACATCACCAGTGTGCTGAACACAGTATGTGCAGAAAGCAGAACTGTGGGAGGGATTTATCCATCCACTACCCATCCACTACAGGCTGCCTGCCAAAACTACAGGAGGTGGGAAGATACAAGACAGGTCACCCTGCACAATAAGAGAGTTAGCAGTGACTAGTCTTTATTACAGGAAGCTTCTGCACAGACGTAAAGTTTCACAATGGATTACTCTACAGATCTGGAAGAAATGCACAAAGCACACCAAGATTCAGGTAACAATAGACATGTCCCAGAATTCATAAACTTGCAAGAAGACTATCTACAGTATATTGGAATTAATGGAATTGCTTTTTCTGTGATTGCATATGTGGAATCATCATTGGGCAGTAGAAGTGTTAGAGGAACATGGTTCTGACTTTACGTCCAGAAAAACATTTCTATATTTAGATTTATTGCAAATAAAAATGTTTCAGCTTATCAGCCTTTTAACATTTTCTGGGTCTCCTACAGTTCCATTTTAGAGCTTATTTCTCGTCAAACAGCCAAATACTCAGTTGAAATATGCATTTAGAACTGTATTTCACAGGTTTTCTAATTTTGATCAGAAACGTTTGTGATTAGTGTTGAGCGAACACGGACTGTATTATTCGTGTTCGTACCGAATAATTGGATTTTTTTTACCCGAACACGGACACGGACACTTTACTGTATGTTCGGGTAAAAATCCGTGTTCGGTCGTTTTATTTCCGGGTTTTGCATGCTTTGGCGCTCTTTTCATGGCGGGCTTTCAACAGCCAATCAACAATCGTTTAACTGGTGTGCCTTAAGCCATCCCAGCCATGCCTGCAAATGTCTTAGTAGCTGTGATTGGCCGTCTGAAGCATGTGACCAAGTCTTTATAAGTTCGAGGCAGCCGCCGCAGCAGCGTCATTCTGCTGCTTAGCTAAGGGACAGAGCACACATCAATGTGCTGGCTGCTGATTAGGGAAAGATAGGCAGGAAAAAACCATTTGTGTCCGGATAGAATTGAGGGACAGGTCGGAGTGTTTAGGCAGGGCGAGTTGTAGGCATTTTAGGGATAGAGTCTGCTGAATTATAGGGTCAGTGTCTTCTACAAACTACAATCGATATTGCTGTGTGGGGGGTGGGGTGAATCTGCACTCAATCCTGATCTACGATCTCTTCTCAATCCTGTTAGGGACAGAGTCTGCTGAATTTTAGGGAAACTGTGTTCTACAAACTACAATCGATATTGCTGTGTGGTGTGGGATTGGAGATAGGCAGGTGTCAGTGATCCACATCCATTTTTCTGTGTGTGAGCTGCAGTGAACACAATCTTTTTGGGCTGCAGTGAACACAATCTTTTTGGGCTGCAGTGAACACAATCTTTTTGGGCTGCAGTGAACACAATCTTTTTGGGCTGCAGTGAACACAATCTTTTTGGGGTGCAGTGAACAAAATCTTTTTGGGGTGCAGTGAACACAATCCTTTTTGGTGTGCAGTGAACACAATCTTTGTGGGGTGCAGTGAACAAAATCCTTTGTGGGGTGCAGTGAACACAATCTTTTTGGGGTGCAGTGAACAAAATCCTTTTTGGGGTGCAGTGAACAACATCATTTTTGGGGTGCAGTGAACACAATCTTTTTGGGGTGCAGTGAACAAAATCCTTTGTGGGGTGCAGTGAACACAATCTTTTTGGGGTGCAGTGAACACAATCTTTTTGGGGTGGAGTGAACAACATCCTTTTTGGGGTGCAGTGAACAAAATCATTTTTGGGGTGCAGTGAACAAAATCATTTTTGGGGTGCAGTGAACACAATCTTTTTGGGGTGCAGTGAACACAATCTTTGTGGGGTGCAGTGAACACAATCTTTTTGGGGTGGAGTGAACAACATCCTTTTTGGGGTGCAGTGAACAACATCCTTTTTGGGGTGCAGTGAACACAATCTTTTTGGGGTGCAGTGAACACAATCTTTGTGGGGTACAGTGAACAGAATCTTTGTGGGGTGCAGTGAACACAATCTTTGGGGGGTACAGTGAACACAATCTTTTTGGGGTGCAGTGAACACAATCTTTGTGGGGTGCAGTGAACACAATCTTTTTGGGGTGGAGTGAACAAAATCATTTTTGGGGTGCAGTGAACAACATCCTTTTTGGGGTGCAGTGATCAAAATCCTTTTTGGGGTGCAGTGAACACAATCTTTTTGGGGTGCAGTGAACAAAATCCTTTGTGGGGTGCAGTGAACAGAATCTTTGTGGGGTGCAGTGAACACAATCTTTTTGGGCTGCAGTGAACACAATCTTTTTGGGGTGCAGTGAACAAAATCTTTTTGGGGTGCAGTGAACACAATCCTTTTTGGTGTGCAGTGAACACAATCTTTGTGGGGTGCAGTGAACAAAATCCTTTGTGGGGTGCAGTGAACACAATCTTTTTGGGGTGCAGTGAACAAAATCCTTTTTGGGGTGCAGTGAACAACATCATTTTTGGGGTGCAGTGAACACAATCTTTTTGGGGTGCAGTGAACAAAATCCTTTGTGGGGTGCAGTGAACACAATCTTTTTGGGGTGCAGTGAACACAATCTTTTTGGGGTGGAGTGAACAACATCCTTTTTGGGGTGCAGTGAACAAAATCATTTTTGGGGTGCAGTGAACAAAATCATTTTTGGGGTGCAGTGAACACAATCTTTTTGGGGTGCAGTGAACACAATCTTTGTGGGGTGCAGTGAACACAATCTTTTTGGGGTGGAGTGAACAACATCCTTTTTGGGGTGCAGTGAACAACATCCTTTTTGGGGTGCAGTGAACACAATCTTTTTGGGGTGCAGTGAACACAATCTTTGTGGGGTACAGTGAACAGAATCTTTGTGGGGTGCAGTGAACACAATCTTTGGGGGGTACAGTGAACACAATCTTTTTGGGGTGCAGTGAACACAATCTTTGTGGGGTGCAGTGAACACAATCTTTTTGGGGTGGAGTGAACAAAATCATTTTTGGGGTGCAGTGAACAACATCCTTTTTGGGGTGCAGTGATCAAAATCCTTTTTGGGGTGCAGTGAACACAATCTTTTTGGGGTGCAGTGAACAAAATCCTTTGTGGGGTGCAGTGAACAGAATCTTTGTGGGGTGCAGTGAACACAATCTTTGGGGGGGTACAGTGAACACAATCTTTTTGGGGTGCAGTGAACACAATCTTTGTGGGGTACAGTGAACAGAATCTTTGTGGGGTGCAGTGAACACAATATTTGGGGGGTACAGTGAACACAATCTTTTTGGGGTGCAGTGAACACAATCTTTGGGGGGTACAGTGAACACAATCTTTTTGGGGTGCAGTGAACACAATCTTTGTGGGGTGCAGTGAACACAATCTTTGGGGGGGTACAGTGAACACAATCTTTTTGGGGTGCAGTGAACAACATCCTTTTAGGGTGCAGTGAACACAATCTTTGTGGGGTGCAGTGAACAACATCCTTTTAGGGTGCAGTGAACACAATCTTTGTGGGGTACAGTGAACAGAATCTTTGTGGGGTGCAGTGAACACAATCTTTGGGGGGTACAGTGAAAACAATCTTTGTGAGGTGCAGTGAACACAATCTTTGTGGGGTGCAGTGAACACAATCATTGTGGGGTGCAGTGAACTCAATCTTTGTGGGGTACAGTGAACACAATCTCATACTTCTGAAGATTTGAGGGTGCTGCCTGTTCCATACTCCCCCTACTCCTCATCTAGCCTTTTAGGGGTACAAACAATAGTAATTGGGGCCTAGTGTGGTTGTGTACGTGTGATATACATACACTTTTTTTGGATCATATTTTCTATTCCGCTATTTAATCAAAAACCTTTGGGGATCAGTTAAATTGGGGGATAGTCTGTGTTGGTACGTGTGAGAGAGATCCACCTTTCCAAGTTGTTGGGGTTCATCTCATACTTCTGAAGGTTTGAGGGTGCTGCCTGTTCCATACTCCCCCTACTCCTAGCCTTTTAGGGGTACAAACAATAGTAATTGGGGCCTAGTGTGGTTGTGTACGTGTGATATACATACACTTTTTTTGGATCATATTTTCTATTCCGCTATTTAATCAAAAACCTTTGGGGATCAGTTAAATTGGGGGATAGTCTGTGTTGGTACGTGTGAGAGAGATCCACCTTTCCAAGTTGTTGGGGTTCATCTCATACTTCTGAAGGTTTGAGGGTGCTGCCTGTTCCATACCCCCCCTACTCCTCATCTAGCCTTTTAGGGGTACAAACAATAGTAATTGGGGCCTAGTGTGGTTGTGTACGTGTGATATACATACACTTTTTTTGGATCATATTTTCTATTCCGCTATTTAATCAAAAACCTTTGGGGATCAGTTAAATTGGGGGATAGTCTGTGTTGGTACGTGTGAGAGAGATCCACCTTTCCAAGTTGTTGGGGTTCATCTCATACTTCTGAAGGTTTGAGGGTGCTGCCTGTTCCATACTCCCCCTACTCCTCATCTAGCCTTTTAGGGGTACAAACAATAGTAATTGGGGCCCAGTGTGGTTGTGTACGTGTGATATACATACACTTTTTTTGGATCATATTTTCTATTCCGCTATTTAATCAAAAACCTTTGGGGATCAGTTAAATTGGGGGATAGTCTGTGTTGGTACGTGTGAGAGAGATCCACCTTTCCAAGTTGTTGGGGTTCATCTCATACTTCTGAAGGTTTGAGGGTGCTGCCTGTTCCATACCCCCCCTACTCCTCATCTAGCCTTTTAGGGGTACAAACAATAGTAATTGGGGCCTAGTGTGGTTGTGTACGTGTGATATACATACACTTTTTTTGGATCATATTTTCTATTCCGCTATTTAATCAAAAACCTTTGGGGATCAGTTAAATTGGGGGATAGTCTGTGTTGGTACGTGTGAGAGAGATCCACCTTTCCAAGTTGTTGGGGTTCATCTCATACTTCTGAAGGTTTGAGGGTGCTGCCTGTTCCATACCCCCCCTACTCCTCATCTAGCCTTTTAGGGGTACAAACAATAGTAATTGGGGCCTAGTGTGGTTGTTTACGTGTGATATACATACACTTTTTTTGGATCATATTTTCTATTCCGCTATTTAATCAAAAACCTTTGGGGATCAGTTAAATTGGGGGATAGTCTGTGTTGGTACGTGTGAGAGAGATCCACCTTTCCAAGTTGTTGGGGTTCATCTCATACTTCTGAAGGTTTGAGGGTGCTGCCTGTTCCATACTCCCCCTACTCCTCATCTAGCCTTTTAGGGGTACAAACAATAGTAATTGGGGCCTAGTGTGGTTGTGTACGTGTGATATACATACACTTTTTTTGGATCATATTTTCTATTCCGCTATTTAATCAAAAACCTTTGGGGATCAGTTAAATTGGGGGATAGTCTGTGTTGGTACGTGTGAGAGAGATCCACCTTTCCAAGTTGTTGGGGTTCATCTCATACTTCTGAAGGTTTGAGGGTGCTGCCTGTTCCATACTCCCCCTACTCCTAGCCTTTTAGGGGTACAAACAATAGTAATTGGGGCCTAGTGTGGTTGTGTACGTGTGATATACATACACTTTTTTTGGATCATATTTTCTATTCCGCTATTTAATCAAAAACCTTTGGGGATCAGTTAAATTGGGGGATAGTCTGTGTTGGTACGTGTGAGAGAGATCCACCTTTCCAAGTTGTTGGGGTTCATCTCATACTTCTGAAGGTTTGAGGGTGCTGCCTGTTCCATACCCCCCCTACTCCTCATCTAGCCTTTTAGGGGTACAAACAATAGTAATTGGGGCCTAGTGTGGTTGTGTACGTGTGATATACATACACTTTTTTTGGATCATATTTTCTATTCCGCTATTTAATCAAAAACCTTTGGGGATCAGTTAAATTGGGGGATAGTCTGTGTTGGTACGTGTGAGAGAGATCCACCTTTCCAAGTTGTTGGGGTTCATCTCATACTTCTGAAGGTTTGAGGGTGCTGCCTGTTCCATACCCCCCCTACTCCTCATCTAGCCTTTTAGGGGTACAAACAATAGTAATTGGGGCCTAGTGTGGTTGTGTACGTGTGATATACATACACTTTTTTTGGATCATATTTTCTATTCCGCTATTTAATCAAAAACCTTTGGGGATCAGTTAAATTGGGGGATAGTCTGTGTTGGTACGTGTGAGAGAGATCCACCTTTCCAAGTTGTTGGGGTTCATCTCATACTTCTGAAGGTTTGAGGGTGCTGCCTGTTCCATACTCCCCCTACTCCTCATCTAGCCTTTTAGGGGTACAAACAATAGTAATTGGGGCCTAGTGTGGTTGTGTACGTGTGATATACATACACTTTTTTTGGATCATATTTTCTATTCCGCTATTTAATCAAAAACCTTTGGGGATCAGTTAAATTGGGGGATAGTCTGTGTTGGTACGTGTGAGAGAGATCCACCTTTCCAAGTTGTTGGGGTTCATCTCATACTTCTGAAGGTTTGAGGGTGCTGCCTGTTCCATACTCCCCCTACTCCTAGCCTTTTAGGGGTACAAACAATAGTAATTGGGGCCTAGTGTGGTTGTGTACGTGTGATATACATACACTTTTTTTGGATCATATTTTCTATTCCGCTATTTAATCAAAAACCTTTGGGGATCAGTTAAATTGGGGGATAGTCTGTGTTGGTACGTGTGAGAGAGATCCACCTTTCCAAGTTGTTGGGGTTCATCTCATACTTCTGAAGGTTTGAGGGTGCTGCCTGTTCCATACTCCCCCTACTCCTAGCCTTTTAGGGGTACAAACAATAGTAATTGGGGCCTAGTGTGGTTGTGTACGTGTGATATACATACACTTTTTTTGGATCATATTTTCTATTCCGCTATTTAATCAAAAACCTTTGGGGATCAGTTAAATTGGGGGATAGTCTGTGTTGGTACGTGTGAGAGAGATCCACCTTTCCAAGTTGTTGGGGTTCATCTCATACTTCTGAAGGTTTGAGGGTGCTGCCTGTTCCATACTCCCCCTACTCCTCATCTAGCCTTTTAGGGGTACAAACAATAGTAATTGGGGCCCAGTGTGGTTGTGTACGTGTGATATACATACACTTTTTTTGGATCATATTTTCTATTCCGCTATTTAATCAAAAACCTTTGGGGATCAGTTAAATTGGGGGATAGTCTGTGTTGGTACGTGTGAGAGAGATCCACCTTTCCAAGTTGTTGGGGTTCATCTCATACTTCTGAAGGTTTGAGGGTGCTGCCTGTTCCATACCCCCCCTACTCCTCATCTAGCCTTTTAGGGGTACAAACAATAGTAATTGGGGCCTAGTGTGGTTGTGTACGTGTGATATACATACACTTTTTTTGGATCATATTTTCTATTCCGCTATTTAATCAAAAACCTTTGGGGATCAGTTAAATTGGGGGATAGTCTGTGTTGGTACGTGTGAGAGAGATCCACCTTTCCAAGTTGTTGGGGTTCATCTCATACTTCTGAAGGTTTGAGGGTGCTGCCTGTTCCATACCCCCCCTACTCCTCATCTAGCCTTTTAGGGGTACAAACAATAGTAATTGGGGCCTAGTGTGGTTGTGTACGTGTGATATACATACACTTTTTTTGGATCATATTTTCTATTCCGCTATTTAATCAAAAACCTTTGGGGATCAGTTAAATTGGGGGATAGTCTGTGTTGGTACGTGTGAGAGAGATCCACCTTTCCAAGTTGTTGGGGTTCATCTCATACTTCTGAAGGTTTGAGGGTGCTGCCTGTTCCATACCCCCCCTACTCCTCATCTAGCCTTTTAGGGGTACAAACAATAGTAATTGGGGCCTAGTGTGGTTGTGTACGTGTGATATACATACACTTTTTTTGGATCATATTTTCTATTCCGCTATTTAATCAAAAACCTTTGGGGATCAGTTAAATTGGGGGATAGTCTGTGTTGGTACGTGTGAGAGAGATCCACCTTTCCAAGTTGTTGGGGTTCATCTCATACTTCTGAAGGTTTGAGGGTGCTGCCTGTTCCATACTCCCCCTACTCCTCATCTAGCCTTTTAGGGGTACAAACAATAGTAATTGGGGCCTAGTGTGGTTGTGTACGTGTGATATACATACACTTTTTTTGGATCATATTTTCTATTCCGCTATTTAATCAAAAACCTTTGGGGATCAGTTAAATTGGGGGATAGTCTGTGTTGGTACGTGTGAGAGAGATCCACCTTTCCAAGTTGTTGGGGTTCATCTCATACTTCTGAAGGTTTGAGGGTGCTGCCTGTTCCATACTCCCCCTACTCCTCATCTAGCCTTTTAGGGGTACAAACAATAGTAATTGGGGCCCAGTGTGGTTGTGTACGTGTGATATACATACACTTTTTTTGGATCATATTTTCTATTCCGCTATTTAATCAAAAACCTTTGGGGATCAGTTAAATTGGGGGATAGTCTGTGTTGGTACGTGTGAGAGAGATCCACCTTTCCAAGTTGTTGGGGTTCATCTCATACTTCTGAAGGTTTGAGGGTGCTGCCTGTTCCATACTCCCCCTACTCCTCATCTAGCCTTTTAGGGGTACAAACAATAGTAATTGGGGCCCAGTGTGGTTGTGTACGTGTGATATACATACACTTTTTTTGGATCATATTTTCTATTCCGCTATTTAATCAAAAACCTTTGGGGATCAGTTAAATTGGGGGATAGTCTGTGTTGGTACGTGTGAGAGAGATCCACCTTTCCAAGTTGTTGGGGTTCATCTCATACTTCTGAAGGTTTGAGGGTGCTGCCTGTTCCATACTCCCCCTACTCCTCATCTAGCCTTTTAGGGGTACAAACAATAGTAATTGGGGCCTAGTGTGGTTGTGTACGTGTGATATACATACACTTTTTTTGGATCATATTTTCTATTCCGCTATTTAATCAAAAACCTTTGGGGATCAGTTAAATTGGGGGATAGTCTGTGTTGGTACGTGTGAGAGAGATCCACCTTTCCAAGTTGTTGGGGTTCATCTCATACTTCTGAAGGTTTGAGGGTGCTGCCTGTTCCATACTCCCCCTACTCCTCATCTAGCCTTTTAGGGGTACAAACAATAGTAATTGGGGCCCAGTGTGGTTGTGTACGTGTGATATACATACACTTTTTTTGGATCATATTTTCTATTCCGCTATTTAATTTAACTGGGCCTCCATGCGAGACCTGTGTGCCTTGTTGCGCTGTTTTGAGTACTCCACCAACATGGCCAGTGGCAATGACGCCGTTCTCAGCTTAACTATCCCACTTCTATGCCTCCTTGAAAAAACAATTCGGGCGATGATGGAAGAGGATGTGGCACAGGATGAGGAGGAGGAGGAGGATGAAGAGGTAACATTTCCAAGGCTTTCAGGGCAGTCATTCGCAAGGGGCTCCGAGGGTGGGTTCCTGCACACGCAAACGCCAGGGACGCAATTGTCCAGCAGGGGCACAGTTCTGGAGGATGAGGAGGATGAGGAGGAGGAGGAGCTGGAGGAGGAGATGGAACCATGTTCACAGCAGGGTGGCACCCAGGCCAGCTCATGGCCATCACTGGTGCGTGGCTGGGGGGATACAGAGGACACGGACGATACACCTCCCACAGAGGACAGCCTTTCGTTGCCTCTGGGCAGCCTGGCACACATGAGCGATTACATGCTGCAGTGTCTCCACAACGACCGCCGAGTTGCCCACATTCTAACTTGTGCTGATTACTGGGTGGCCACGCTGCTGGATCCCCGTTACAAGGACAACGTACCGTCCTTAATTCACTCACTGGAGCGCGATCGCAAGATGCGCGAGTACAAGCGCACGCTGGTAGACGCCATGCTGCTGGCATTCCCATCTGACAGCGGGGCCACAGTGGAAGCACAAGGCAGAGGAGGAGGAGGAGGAGGTCGCCAACGCAACCAGGGCACCGCCAGCACCTCAGAAGGCAGGGTTAGCATGGCCGAAATGTGGAAAAGCTTTGTCAGCACGCCACAACAAACAGCAGCACCAGCAGCTCAGATGGAACGTCTTAGCAGGAGGCAGCATTTTACCAACATGGTGGAGCAGTATGTGTGCACACGCCTACATGTAGTGAATGACGGGTCTGCCCCCTTCAACTTCTGGGTCTCCAAATTGGGCACATGGCCTGAGCTTGCCCTTTACGCCTTGGAGGTGCTGGCGTGCCCTGCAGCCAGTGTATTATCTGAACGGGTATTTAGCACGGCTGGGGGCGTTATAACAGACAAGCGCAGCCGCCTGTCCAGAGACAATGTGGACAAGCTCACGTTCATTAAAATGAACCAGGCATGGATCCCACGGGACTTTTCCGTACCTTATGCAGAATAGCAATGGATACCGACCTTACCCACCCATTGTTCCATTTTTGCTCTTTCTCACTCTTTTGGGGTGTACCCTCATTTAAAATTTTTGAAAAGAAGCAGTGTTGGCTACCTCGTCCTCCTCCTCAGGGCCAGATTAATGTAGGGGCTATTGGAGCTGCAGCTCCAGGCCCCTACCTTTTATATAGGCCCCGGGTTGGCCATATTCACTGTTACCGCTCTTCTGTCACTTGTAAACACAGAAGTCTGGCTTCCATGCTCGCTTCCCCAGGCAGCACCCTCAGAACCTCCCCACACAGCGTGAAGGCCGGACAAGGAGGGACAGTTGGCGATGCATGGATGTGTTTATGGGCTTCAGAGACAGCATCCCATGTTGAATTAGGCATGCATGGCTGCACCCTTCCTCCTCTGGGTGCATGGCAAGGCACGGCCCTTAAGGCCCTTCAAAATCCTCAGCACCAAGCCCATGATGCTGTTAATCCGGCCCTGGTCCTCCTCCACCGCCGCTTCCACCTACACCGCCCATAGGTGTGCGCAGCCTATTGCATTAAGGTGTGCACCCCAAAGTTGAAATACACATGCATGTGTTTGCCAGCAGGGAGAGTAATGTATCGGGGCCATGTACCTGTAGGCAAGGAGAAATAGAGCAGAGCAGGTCCCAGGGAGATCTTTCCCATCTCCTCACTGGCAATGCTATGTGCCCTAGGTGATTAGGGTGTGCCCAGGCACACCCAGCACACCCTGTGCGCACGCCTATGTCACCGCCACATCCACCACCACCTCAACCTCCCTCCTACTCCATATGGGCCTCGTCCTTCAGAGATGAAGAAGAACATTGTTTTATTTTTCTGTTTTTTTTTGTTGTTTTAAGTTATTTCCCTATCCACATTTGTTTGCAGAGCACTTGCCATGCTCTTAATTACGTTTTGCTGCCATTTGCAGCACTCTAGCCCTTTCCTTTGGTGTTTTAGAGCCATTTTAGTGCCTTAAAGTTCGGGTCCCCATTGACTTCAATGGGGTTCGGTGTCCGGGAAAAGTTCGGTAAAAGTCCGGGACACGGACCCGGACTTTTTTTTAAAGTTCGGCCGAACCCGTCGAACACGGACATCTAGGTGTCCGCTCAACCCTATTTGTGATTTGTACACATCTGACAGACATTATAAGTAAAGGATGGCACTACTTTCCCTGTTGGAGTTACAGAACGTAATGGTGCTATCCCCATGGTTTGCTAGCTGGACAGTGACAGTGCCACACAGATAAGTCATCAACTCTGTTCACTTTACTCTTGTTTTCTGCCTTCAGGTTCTTTCTCAGCATGGGTGCATGTTCCAGAGTTTGATCATCACCTACTGTTTGTCCTCCCTCTCCATGTCTTAGTGTTTCTGTACAGGAGGGCAGTGCAACACAAATCAAGACAATGTAAGATACATACGATGGTTGTACATGTCTAAAAAATATATTTTATAGAAATACACAATATGTTATTTTTGTTTTTTATATTTGCCAGAAGTTCGACAATAAATTGATGGAGTAATAAAGCTAAACTCTAACCTTACATTCTTCATGTTAAATGCATGTCAATGGGGGAAGAGGGGGGAACAAAGAAAGGTGTTTTACATGTACACTATGCTTCAGCTTTAAACAAAAACCTACACCAGCCTACATACACTGTAAAACACAGTATTCTCTCTAATGCAAGGGAAGGCACATCATGTGGCTGGATCTGGTATCACGGAAATGTTTGTTTGGTTTATCTAGCTTAGCATTTCTAACAGAAGCTAACCCACAAAATGACAATTTTGTAAATTTACAAAAGTCCACTATACAAATCAGTAGTATTTTTTTACTGTGATTACACTCCTACATGCAAATAATGTTCTACATGCATCATTCTTGTCATTTCCCTTCCATCTTCTTTGCATCTTAATCTTCTCTCTCAACCTGGTGCTGATAGTGTCCATATAATTTTGAAGCATCACTGGATAAAGAAAATTGAAAACATGCATCAGTAAACTTCAAAGTGATCCTCCAAGCATATGGTAATTTACAGCAGTACTGAAAAAGGAACAGATGTGTCACGCAAAGTGTTCAGCATTCTAATTACATAGCAATGGGTAGAATCTTGTATACGTTGATCAATAAGGATAACGTTCATTAATTTTGTCTGTAAATTCTCAGTAACATTAGGATAATGAAGAAGCGTGGCAATTAAAGTATAGTTACTTGAAATATGTTTAATTGACCATACTTAGAATTTTTTTTTAATCCATGAAAAAAATAATGGAGGTCATGGCATAAAACCTGGTATACTAATCAATATGGCTTTCATTAATCTTGAATTGTTTAATACAAATGTAAGCTAAAACACGCTACTTGAGGCAGAATGGTTTATAAACAGAGCTCCTAGCTTCTAAAGCCTGTAAAGAATTGCAGAATAGGTTTTATCTACAGAGAGATTTGTAATTTCTCTAGCAAGCCTCTGAAACCCTTTTCTGTTTTTCTGCTGTTCAAGTAATGAAAGTTAATAAAGGTAATGTACACCTGTTTTTAATTCTGATTATATGATTTTAATTCTGATTAAATGAAACTAAAATTGCTGCCCGACAGCATACAGTCTTAGATCCCTAGTATTACCTTTTT
Source organism: Pelophylax lessonae (assembly GCF_965119305.1). NCBI lineage: Eukaryota > Metazoa > Chordata > Amphibia > Anura > Ranidae > Pelophylax > Pelophylax lessonae. Next base: position 138,525,430 of record NC_138774.1, read on the forward strand.
CTGTCCAGGCTACATGTTACCTTGTAACCAGTGGTGGGATTCAGCCGGTTCGCACCAGTTCCACCAAACCTGTTACTAACATTTTACAAGTTCGTGGAACCAGTGCAAGCAGGGAGGGGCGGCAGAGACGGCTCTTTAAATAGGCAGTTGCTTTAAACCTTGTGGCCGCCTAATTAAAGAGCCGTCTCTGGGGGTGGACAGCAAAGCTTCCTGCTCCACTGCACTGGCTGCTCCTTGTCTTGAGTTCCCCCCCCATGCATTCAGCTGTCTCTGGATGCCTCTCTGCTGCTCCACTAAGCACAGTCTCCTCCCCAGCCAGAGTCCTGACCTCACTCCCCCTCTCCCTCCCCCCCAGTCGGCTCCTGCGCAAATGAACTTTAAGCACAAAGGTGCACTAGGAGAGCCGGAGGACACAGCAGGGTTGTCTGCAAGGCCAGCCCCCCTCCTCCCCCCTGTCAAACACAGGTCACCCTCCAAGTGATATGCTGATCGCCATGGCCCATCCGTGCTGCTGCTGGAGGAAGCACAGGTGACTGTGGATGAGTGTCCTGCAGCTTGGTAAAGGTGAGTGAGATGACCCCATATCCCCCACACACTATCCCATCCCCCACACTACCTCCCCTGGGGACAGGGCCCCCTTCTCCCCTGGGGACAGGGACCCCTTCTCACCTGCGGACAGGGACCCCCTTCTCCCCTGGGGACAGGGACCACATCTCACCTGAGGACAGGGCCCCCTACTCCCCTGGGGACAGGGACCCCATCTCCCCTGGGGACAGGGACTCCTTCTTTCCTGGGGACAGGGACCCCATCTCACCTGGGGACAGGGACCCCTACTCACCTGGGGACAGGGACCCCTTCTCACCTGGGGACAGGGATCCCCTTCTCACCTGGGGACAAGGACCCCTTCCCTGGGAACAGGGACTCCTTTCCTGGGGACAGGGACCCGTTCTCCCCTGGGGACAGGGACTCCCTCTTTCCTGGGGACAGGGACCCCTTCTCCCCCGGGGACAGGGACTCCATCTTTCCTGGGGACAGGGACCCCTTCTCCCCTGGGGACAGGGACCCCTTCTCCCCCGGGGACAGGGACTCCATCTTTTCTGGGGAGAGGGACCCCATCTCCCCTGGGGACAGGGACCCCTTCTCCTCTGAGGACAGGGACCCCTTCTCCCCTGGGGACAGGGACTCCTTCTCCCCTTGGGACAGGGATTCCTTCTCCCTTGGAGACAGGGACCCCTTCTCCCCTGGGGACAGGGACTCCTTCTCCCTTGGAGACAGGGACCCCTTCTCCCCTGGGGACAGGGACCCCTTCTCACCTGGGGACAGGGACCCCATCTCACCTGAGGAAACGGACCCCTTCTCCCCTGGGATCAGGGACTCATTTCCTGGGGACAGTGACCCGTTCTCCCCTGGGGACAGGGACTCCATCTTTCCTGGGGACAGGGACCCCTTCTCCCCTGGGGACAGGGACTCCATCTTTCCTGGGGAGAGGGACTCCATCACCCCTGGGGACAGGGACCCCATCTCCCCTGAGGACAGGGACCCCTTCTCCCCTGGGGACAGGGGCCCCTTCTCCCCTGTGGACAGGGACCCCTTCTCTCCTGGGAACAGGGGCCCCTTCTCCCCTGGGGACAGGGTCCCTTCTCCCCTGGGGACAGGGACTCCCTCTCCCTTGGAGACAGGGACCCCTTCTCCCCTGGGGACAGGGACTCCTTCCCCCTTGGAGACAGGGACCCCTTCTCACCTTAAGGATTCTCCGTGGCTATCTCCCACCAGGAGCTCTTTCCCTACAGGGAGTCACGGGGGACCTACTGCTGCCCAACAGGGATGATGAGACCCCTGAGGTGAAACTCACACAAATCAATTTTTTTATAATTTTAGGCCAATTTGTTTTCTGCTAAATCTTTTTGGTTAAAAAAATCCCAATAAGCGTATTTTGATTGGTTTGCGCAAAATTATCACGTCTACAAACTAGGGGAAAGATCTATGTCATTTTTTTTTTTTACTAGTAATGGCGGCGATCTGCGATTTTTAGCGGGACTGCGACATTTTGGCGGACAAATCGGACACCTTTACTGAAAGTCGGAACTGGTTACTAAAATTTTTGAATCCCACCACTGCTTGTGACCTATGTGCAGCTTGACATACAGCTAAATCCTTATATCCCCCTAAAAGCTATACTGTATATCAGGGGTCAACAACCTATGGCCCGCCACCGCTAAATGTCCGGCCCATTAGTGCCCAGGATAAATTCACGTGCACCCGGCCCACTGACTTTTTCATTGCTCTCCTCTTCATTGGACAGCGGCTGGTATCACAGGGCTGCATGGGGGGACTGCTGATGTTAACTTTTCACAATAAACAACAGGTGACTGGTTACCGGGCAATCCTAGCAACCAATTACCAGCCTGGTAATATGAAAAAAAGTTAATTTCAGCAGTTCCCACCCCCATTTAGGCCTGTGATTTTGGCCAACCTCTTCTCTGCTTCTTCACACCTGTGTAAGGTAGGCAAGTTCTATACAGTGTGTGTTTGTGTATGAGTGGGGTGCAGGGGGGGCAGAGGACAATATGGGGGTACAGAGGACACTACAGTGGGGGGGGGGGTGCAGGGGGCAGAAGGCACAGGAAACTGCTATGGGGGATGGGGCAGAGGACACTATGGGAGTGATGTGAAGGGGTACAGAGGACACTGCTATAAGGGTACAGAGAACACTTCAATAGGGGGTCCTAGTAGGGACCCTATTATTCCTGGAGACATGGACCCCATTACCCCTGGGGAAATGTCTCACCTGGGGACATGGACCCCATTACCCCTTTGGACAGGGACCCCTTCTTCCCTGGGGACAGGGACCCTTTTATCCCCTGGGGACAGGGACCCCTCCTCCCCTGGGGACATGACCCTATTACCCCTTTCTCCCCTGTGGACAGGGACCCCTTCTCAATTGGAGGGCAGGGACCCCATCACCCCTGGGGACAGAAATCCCATCTCTCCTGGTGAAGGGAACCCAATCTCCCCTTGGGATGGGGACCCCATCTCCCCTAACGGCAGAAACCATATTTTCCCTAAGGACACAAAATACCATCTCCAGACCATGCTGGCTGGCAGGGCTGGCATCAGCCACACTTGGGTGCCAGAATAGGGGATTAGGCAGTAAAATGCAAATTCCCAGTCACATGCTCCCTGGCTTTGTATTAGTGAAGCACCTTAAAGTGAGGTAAACCTGTACTGTTATCAGTGGCAGCTGGTGCTCAAAATTTTTTTGGGGGGGGGGGGAGCAAAGAAGAAAAATGTAATAGGTATTGCTTTGCGGCAAAAAACGTGGTAAAAAATTGCGTGACTTTGAGGTCTTGGTACAGGCATGGCACAGGTGATGGTATAGGCATGGCACAGGTGATGGTACAGGAGATGGTATAGGCATGGTACAGGTGATGGTAAGGGCATGGCACAGGTGATGGTACAGGCATGGCACAGATGATGGTATAGGCATGGCACAGGTGATGGTATAGGCGTGGCACAGGTGATGGTATAGGCATGGCACAGGTGATGAAACACGCATGTCATAGGTCAGGTCCCAGGTCATGTCACAGGTCATGGCACAGGTCATGGCACAGGCATGGCACAGGTCATGTCACAGGCATGTCACAGGTCATGTCACAGGCATGTCACAGGTCATGGCACAGGCATGTCACAGGTCATGTCACAGGTCATGTTGCAGGCATGTTGTCACAGGTCATGTCACAGGTCATGTCACAGGTCATGGCATCACGCTAATGCGCCAATCACTGTTCTCTTAACTTCTCTCCTGGGCTGGCTCGCTGACTCGACCGTGGCACTCCACACTCACACTGCCTGGCCTCGTCCACGGCACGCTGCTCCTCTCCTCGAGTCCTCTCTGACGGCGACAGGAACGGGGCCGGGAAGGTAACACTCACACTGCCTGGTGTCGGCCACGGCACGCTGCTCCTCTCCTCGAGTCCTCTCTGATGGCGAGAAGGTGACGGAGTCGGGCGGTGACGGTGAGTGACTGACGCACGCACCGGCACCGCCCCCAACGACGTCAGCAGGGTGAGTATTCCCTGAATGATGATTGGTCCAGGCTGGAGTCTGGACCAATCACAGCCAGGACATCACAAAAGTGGGGAGTGTCTGGACCCCCAGAAGGCCGCACAATCGGCGCCTCTGCCCGCCGCATGTAGGGTGGAAAACCCCTCCCCCCCCCCATAGCCACCACTAAGTCCGATTTTTTTAAAATCTTTTCTTTTCTTTTCTTTTTTTAATCTTTTTTATTTCTTTTTTTTTTGGGGGGGGGGGCGGCGCCCCTGCGCCCCCTATTGACAGGCCGCCACTGACTGTTATTATTACAATGTTAGGAATATTATTATGTTAATTTATTAGCAGGTGAATACAGCCCTCCGTGCATTCACATACATTGAATCTGGCCTTAAGTGGAAAAAGGTACTGACTCCTGCTGTATATGCAAATCTTGAAGGTTTATTAAGAGAAAAATATACATTGGTAATTCAAAATATGTACAAATACACAGTTATGACTAAAGGGTTTAGCCAATACTGGGTGCAATTAAAATCCAGTCCAGTGATGCTTCCACTAGGAAACAATAAGAATGAAATCCTCCACCGACCCTGCCCCTATTTAATTTCTGGGAACACATGGGAAAAATAGAGGTATGGTAAGGTCAAACTCTAGAAAACTTTGTGACTGGCAGGGTTGAAAGTCCATGTACAGCCCTGATTTCTTAGAAATCTCTCCATTCCTTTAGGGCCAATGTATAAAGAAATTTAAAGTTCTTTAATTCCCCCAATAAGGGTAGTACCACTGTCTGAAGGGATGTATTTTTCAGGACCTTGAATGTGTCTAAGGGCATTTATGAAGCTAGGTGTGTCTATAGACTCAATCACTTCAAACGTTGACAACTCTGATGGTAATACAGATGAATATTACTGCCCAGGCCACACTAATGAAAAGAGGGTGTATACCGAGTTTGAAAAACAAATAAGGTGATGAACCCTAAACCTGCGCAGATGAATGAAGATATAAAGAAACAAATGGGTGTAAACAGTGTCGGCCGGCTCAATGCGTCCAGGCCCTTGATCTGCATGCAGGGGCGCCGGACGCATGGAGTTCAATGGGTTTTTTTTTTTTTTCATCACTTATTTAGAGCCAGAGGCCTAATAGGGCGATGGAAAGGGTGGTCCCGGGGCGCAGAGCAGTGCGTCCCGAGCCCACCCATTGTGTGACAATAGCGAATGAAAATTCACTATTGTCACACCGATCCTTCTCCTGTCCGCAAGGCAAACCCCATGCCATTGGCTGAGGAGGAGGTGGGACCGAAGTACTGGAGGAGACGCGCCAGGAACGAGCAGAAGAAGCCGTTCGGGGGACTGAGGAGGAGCCGATCGCCGCCGCTGCTGCTCCAGGTAAGTAAGGGGGCACGTACTCTGAGCTCTGCATTGGGGACATGTATACTGGTCACTGCATTGGGGGCATATATACTGGTCACTGCATTGGGGGCATGTATACTGGTCACTGCATTGGGGGCATGTATACTGGTCACTGCATTGGAGGCACGCACGCTGATCTCTGCATTGGGGACATGTATACTGGTCACTGCATTGGAGGCACGCTGATCTCTGCATTGGGGACATGTATACTGGTCAATGCATTGGCGGCATGTATACTGGTCACTGCATTGGAGGCACGCACGCTGATCTCTGCATTGGGGACATGTATACTGGTCACTGCATTGGAGGCACGCACGCTGATCTCTGCATTGGGGACATGTATGCTGGTCACTGCATTGGAGGCACGCACGCTGATCTCTGCATTGGGGACATGTATACTGGTCACTCCATTGGGGGCATGTATACTGGTCACTGCATTGGAGGCACGCACGCTGATCTCTGCATTGGGGACATGTATACTGGTCACTGCATTGGGGGCATGTATACTGGTCACTGCATTGGGGGCATAAATACTGGTCACTACATTGGGGGCACACACGCTGGTCACTGCATTGGGGGCATGTATGCTGGTCACTGCATTGGGGGCATGTATGCTGGTCACTACATTGGGGGCATGTATGCTGGTCACTGCATTGAAGGGGGCACGCACGCTGGTCACTGCATTGGGGACATGTACAGTGGTCACTGCATTGAGGGCATGTACGCTGGTCACTGCATTGGGGGCATGTACGCTGATCTCTGCATTGAAGGGAGCATGTATGCTGGTCTCTGCATTGGGGGCATGTACGCTGATCTCTGCATTGAAGGGGGCATGTACGCTGGTCACTGCATTGAAGGGGGCATGTACGCTCGTCACTGCATTGAAAGGGGGCACGCTGGTCACTGTGCATTGAAAGGGGGCACGCTGGTCTCTCTGCATTGAAAGGGGGCACACTATACCTTAATTACTGAAGGCCCCTTTCACACTTTTGCAACCTCAAAGTCACGCAATTTTTACAGCGTTTTTTGCCGCAAAAGCAATGCCTATTACATTTTTCTGTTTGCGCCCCCCCCCCCCCAAAAAAAAAATTTTGAGCACCAGCCGCCACTGGGTGTAAATAATTGGTGACAATTGGGGGCATGTATACTGGTCACTGCATTGGAGGCACGCACGCTGATCTCTGCATTGGGGACATGTATACTGGTCACTGCATTGGAGGCACGCACGCTGATCTCTGCATTGGGGACATGTATACTGGTCACTGCATTGGGGGCATGTATACTGGTCACTGCATTGGAGGCACGCACGCTGATCTCTGCATTGGGGACATGTATACTGGTCACTGCATTGGAGGCACGCACGCTGATCTCTGCATTGGGGACATGTATGCTGGTCACTGCATTGGAGGCACGCACGCTGATCTCTGCATTGGGGACATGTATACTGGTCACTCCATTGGGGGCATGTATACTGGTCACTGCATTGGAGGCACGCATGCTGATCTCTGCATTGGGGACATGTATACTGGTCACTGCATTGGGGGCATGTATACTGGTCACTGCATTGGGGGCATGTATACTGTTCACTACATGGGGGGCACACACGCTGGTCACTGCATTGGGGGCATGTATGCTGGTCACTGCATTGGGGGCATGTATGCTGGTCACTACATTGGGGGCATGTATGCTGGTCACTGCATTGAAGGGGGCACGCACGCTGGTCACTGCATTGGGGGCATGTACAGCGGTCACTGCATTGAGGGCATGTACGCTGGTCACTGCATTGGGGGCATGTACGCTGATCTCTGCATTGAAGGGAGCATGCATGCTGGTCTCTGCATTGGGGGCATGTACGCTGATCTCTGCATTGAAGGGGGCATGTACACTGGTCACTGCATTGAAGGGGGCATGTACGCTGGTCACTGCATTGAAGGGGGCATGTACGCTGGTCACTGCATTGAAAGGGGGCACGCTGGTCACTGTGCATTGAAAGGGGGCATGCTGGTCACTGTGCATTAATAGGGGGCACGCTGGTCACCGTGCATTGAAAGGGGGCACGCTGGTCTCTCTGCATTGAAAGGGGGCACACTATACCTTAATTACTGAAGGCCCCTTTCACACTTTTGCGACCTCAAAGTCACGCAATTTTTACAGCGTTTTTTGCCGCAAAGCAATGCCTATTACATTTTTCTGTTTGCGCCCCCCCCCCCAAAAAAAATTTTTGAGCACCAGCCGCCACTGGGTGTAAATAATTGGTGACAATGAACAAATGACAATGTGGGAGTGATCCCAAATTAGAAGCGGCAATCAGCACATAAATGTGAAAAATTATAAAAGAATACTTATTACTAAATATATGATTGCGCTAAACTGAAAACCACTGTGATAATAATAATAATAAAGTGCAAAAATGTGTACACACTAATAGTGATACAATAAAAGTGCACATTCAATATACTGGCTGAATCGATAAAACATATCATAATAAAGTAGTCCATATGTATGTAGCAGCAGATATCCAAATATAGGTAGACACTTGATAAACTTGTTGTATGGCACTATACACCTCCACCAAATCACCCAGAGTGTGTATGCGCTTACCAGAAGCTGTGGACCCCTTATTATAGGGGGTCTTACAGGCGTATAGAATCACAAATGCCGGACATCAGAAAAAGGCACCGCGTGTCCCCCGGGGACATGCGGCCAGACTCACCATCTGCTGTACACCAACCGTATACTTTTTGTATTGACCAAGACACTATCAACCAGACTGCAGTTTAACCCATTGATTTTAAATCTTGCAAGCATCCATTCCTTTCTGAACAGCTAACCATGTAAGTGTATTTTTTTCACTGCATTCAAAATGTTTTTTTCAATTGGTTGTCATAACACTGTCATTATTAAAAACTGTATACATGATGTTCTGACTATATTCTACACCAACAGAACACCACTCAAAGCCACCCCTGAGGAAGAAGCTATATAATCTTCGAAGCGCGACGGGTTTTGGACTTTGTAGTAAGTGGTCGGTTGCTGTTATGGTGTTAATGTCTAATGCTTGCAATTGTTTTTAATTCAATTTTTTCCTATTATTTTTGTTCAATAAAATTACTATTTTACTATTATCTCTAAAAAATCCCACCCCAGGGGAACCTCCCATTTTTCCTTTTATTGAGGAATGTGGCACATCCTAAGAATTCCAGCCAAGAGCACACCCATTTGTTACATGTACATTGGCTTGTGCCCCGTTGCTGCTCACCAGATGCTGTCCTCCCTGGTGCCTACACTTTCCTTCAAAAATATATGTCACCGGGACCATTGCATTATATGACCTAGATACCTTTTCTGTGGTCACCTGGAATGTGAGAGGCCTCAATTCTAAGTTCAAGAGAGCGCTCCTTTTCCAATACATCAAAAAGTGTAACCCCTCTAACTTAACTCTACAGGAAACACATCTTGTGGGCAGTAAATTACTTGCTCTTAAAAAGACTTGGGTACAAAAAGCTTTCCACGCCTCCTATTCAACCTACACTAGAGGAGTTTTAGTATTAATACACAAATCTCTTCCATGCGTTATTAAAGCAGTCCACATGGACCCCCACGGCAGATATGTGCTATTGGTGCCCACACTATAGTAACAGCAGTATATTTTAGCTGAAATATATATATTTTCCCCCACCTTTTAAACCTGAGTTATTGTACACTATTTTGGAGAGGATTACCCCCTATTGTCCTGCTAAAATTCTATAACTGGACGACTTTAACACTATCCTCTCCCCAGATTTGGATAAACCTACGCCACCCAAGTCCTTTACTGGAGAGTTAGCCAACTGGGCACTTTCAGCTGGAGTGACAGAGGTCTGGAGGTGGAAGTATCCTTCCATGAAAATCTTTTAATGCTTTACTAGCTCCTACAAAACATCATCTAGAATTAACTTAGCATTTGCTAATCTATGCTAGCTGATGTTGTGGATGCCGCCTATTTACCTAGCGGTCTCTCCGACCATAGTCCCTTGACCATCAAGCTGCACACTCATTGTTCCTGTAGCAGCACCATGTGACATCTTGGCACCCATTGGATCTCTCAAATTGATATTTCAAAGCAAACTCCACAAATCCTATGCGACTATTGGGAATCTAATACGGGGTCACCCCTCTCTTACTATAGTTTGGGACTCCTTCAAGGCATTTACAAGAGGCCATTACATCTCCGCAGCTAAAGCAGTCAAAGTGCAACAAACTGCCACCACTACCGAACTAGAGAGAGAGAGAGATGGATAGAGATGGCTTCTGACCGACATGGGTCAGACCCCTCTGCCTTGAACTTTGATGCAATGCAAGCATCCAAGCGTAACTTACATCTTCACCTGAGGTCACAAGACTAGCACATTATAACACAAAGCAAAGATTCTTTGAGCAGGGGGACAGGAATAGCAAGCTGTTGGCAATGATGTGTCACCATGATGCCCCTCTCACATTGATCTCTGAAATCCCCTCTTCCACAGGAGAAGCCATCACTTCCCCTTAGACAATATTACATGAATTCCGGAGCTTTTACCAAACCTTGTACATCCCAACACTCCCATCTGGACAGTGCCCTCAGGGTTTCTCCTGGATCCCATAGCCCTTGGCTGGCTCTCTGATTCGGACAGGTCTCATCTGGTCCGCCTGATCACCATCAAAGAGGTCCTCATTATGATTAACTCCCTTTCCACGGGTAAGGCTCCTGGACCCGATGGTCTGCAGGTAGAATTTTATAAAGCACATACTGACCTACTGGCCCCCCTACTGGCCTCCTTATATATCCACTGTCCTGGAGATGGTACTCTTTCCCCTCTATGGCGGGGGCACATATTATACTCATTCATAAAGCCACTAAAGACCCAGAATTATGTGCTTCTTATAGGCCTATTGCACTTCTTAATAATGACCTCAAAATACTGATCAAACTTCTAACCTCTAGTCTTAACTCCATACTTCCTTCCATTATAGACCCAAAACTGGCTTCATGGCCCACAAGTCAATGGACATTAACCTCCACAGATTATTTACCAATCTTCACGCACAGCATGATAGCCAAGGCACTAGAGTGGTCGTGTCAAGGTCTTACCTTGCCTTTCTGTTAGCAGCCATCTTGGACATGTGAAGACTGCTGTCTTTTATTAACTCTGTTAGCATCATCTCTTGCCTGCTGCCTAGGCGTTGCTCAGTGATTATGTTGCACACCTGACCATTTATATCACCTGTTGGCTTGCAGTCATTTGCCCTTGTGTTTGTTCTTCAAAGTGCATCACTGCTAGAAGCCTTCTGTTCTCTGTGTTCCTCTGTGCATGATATGGCTTGGCTGATGACTTTCCTGGCTCTCGATTCCGCATCGGCAGACTACCTGCCTCTGGACTCGACCCCGGGCTTGGATGACTATCCGCTTCTAGACTGAATCCTGGCTTGGATGACTACCTACTCTGGACTTGACCCGGCTGTTCCTGATTTCGCTCCTCACTCTTCTTGTGCCTTTTATTATTGTTGTTCTAATAAACTGCTTTATTTTACTTGCATCTTCATGTGGTCTGGTTTCCTGGCACCCTGACAGTACACAAGGGCCATGAATTCTGACAATGCAGGTGCTCCTATTCTCCCCATGCTGGTTTCCAGGCTCGATCAACAAAATCACCTTTTGGGTCGCTTAGCTCAGGCGTTGCAGACGTTGCTTGAACACACAGTACACCTTGCTCCTGGTGCTGCTAGGCCAGTGGTTCCTCCTGCTGCTGCTCCTGTTGCTGCTCCTGCAGCTGGAATCGCTGTTACCAGAAGGATGACTGGTTCAGCCCCCCTCCCGCAGCGCTATGGGGTGAACCGAGTCAGTGTTGTGGCTTCCTAAACTAAGTGGGCATTTATTTTGAGATGGTTCCTCAGGCCTTTCCCTCTGACTGGTCCAAGGTGGGTTTCCTAATCTCATTGTTCTCGGACAAGGCTTTGGCCTGGGCAAATCCCTTATGGGAGAACAATAATCCTGTGATACTCGATTAACAGAGTTTTGTTGTCTACTTCCGTAGGGTATTCGATGTGCCTGCTCGCTCTGCCTCTGCTGCTAGGCTGCTCCTGCCCATTCAACAGGGTATATGAACCGTTGCCGAGTATGTCATTGAATTTTGTACCCTGGTAGCAGAGGTGGGCTGGAATAATGAGGCCTCCTGGAGATGGTGCGTCTGGCTGTGAACCCATGCAGCTGGGGTGTACTCGCCTTTCTGAGGCTAAGTGAGCCTTTAGGAGGAGGGAGGGCTGGTGCCTGTATTGCAGCCTTGGTGGGCATTTCCTGAAATCTTGTCCTACCCATCCAGGAAATACTCACACCTAAGGGCCTGTTGGCGGGCAGATCTGGATGTCCTCTCCTGGGCAGCAGGTTTGGTGGTTACTCAGGCGTTGGTAGACTCCGGTGCTGGCGGTTACTTTATTGACAGTACGGTGGTTGCTGTAAATTCCATGCCTTTGCAGCCCCTTGTTTCTCCACTAGTCATCAAGGTGATTGATGGCTGACCCCTGCAACTGGCACAGGTTACCCACGAGACTGTTCCGGTTGACATTGCGAAAGGGGTTGTTCACAGAAAGTCAACCTGTTTCCAGGTTATATTGTCCCCACACTACTCTGTTGTTTTGGGGTACCCTTGGCATCAGGAACACAATCCGACCTTTGATTGGCAGGCGGTCAAGATCCTCTCTTGGTCTCCACAGTGTGGCGCTGTTTATCCATGGGCCTGTTAAGGTACTTTGTATCTCCTCGGATTCAGTGTTGCCTACTGAATATTCTGAGTATCAAGATGTATTTGACAATGTGCGTGCTGGTACTAATCCCCTCATTGTCCGTACAATTGTGCCATAAACTTGCAACCTGGTGCCATACCCCCTTGTGGCAGGGTTTATCCTCTCTAAGTTCATAAGGATCAGGGAGGGCGATGAGTGGAAGACCCTCAGATCCTGCCCCCCCTAAGTGAATGGGTACCCTACCCATTCACCAAAAAAGTGTAAAAAAGTAAACACCACATAACACAGTTTTTGACAAGTCTATATGAAAAAGAAAAAAAAATAGTGTCCCTTGATGTAAATCCATCTTTAATCATGATGCCCGTCAGGCCCGAAAATAGAAAAAATTCAAAAACACTTTTTAAGAGGCTACCGGCCGTCTGCCCGATCCTCAGCTTTGACAGTTCACCCAGTGTCATTGCCCCCTTCTGACGCCATGTGACAGCACCCCAAAGCACCCTCCCCATGTTGAGGGCAAGCAGTCTGGTATGGTTCAGGAGGGGGAGTACTCGCTCTTCCCCCCCTTTCCTGGCCTGCCAGGCTGCATGCTTGGATAGGGGTTTGGTATGGATTTTTGGGGGGGGGGGGCACACTGATCTTTTTTTTAATTCTGTCATAGGGTTCCCCTTAACCACCTAAATACAGGGTCCTTTCACCCCTTCCTGCCCAGACCGATTTTCAGCTTTCAGTGCTCATTGGCATTTATGGGAAAACTTGGTCAGCTTGGCATGGCACTGCTCCCTGTCTTTACATTGGCATCTATGGGAAACATTGGACAGTTTGACATGGCATTGCTCTCTGTATTTAACATTGGTGTTTATGGGAAATCTTGGTTAACTTGGCATGGCAAAGCTCCTGAACTATAGGTGACAGGGACACAAAACTAAGGGAGCACTGAGAGGGATCCCAGGAATACAACATATCCATAAATTTTAAAAGTGGGGAGTGCCTGTACACTACACTGACTGCACTAAACTGACTGAACTCACTATCCACTAACTACCTGCCTAATCTCTGTTGTAACACACTATACATGGCTGCAGTGTAAGCAGCAGCCTTATATAGTGTGGGGCATGGACCAATCATGGCTCTGACAGGACATCGTGCTGTTATTGGCCAAAACATACAGGTCAGGTGCATGCTTTGGCCAATCATCAGCAATCAATGCACTGCAACAGCGCAATGCATTATGGGGTACTCATCGGCGGGGGAACTTCCCGCTGAGCACCCATTTGTTTGTGTGTTCTGGCACTATTTCCAAATCCCTGACAGAAGGAAGACAAACTGAAGGGCATTTTCATTATATCATTGAGCTTGTTGAGTGTCTTTCCTCCAGCATGTTTCAGAAATCAATTTAACATTGTTTTGGAGACTTCAGCTTCAAAACTATTCTTATATACAGTATCTGAATATGTTAGCCTAATCTCTTAAACATTATACCATCATCTTCAGAATATGAATGCTGTGTCAAACAGATAAAAAAAAACTTAAACTTATGGTTTTAAAGAATAGTCCACAACTTGCAAAAGATGACTCACCAGAGGCACAGTGTCATTGCATAGCATACTGCCTCAATTCAGACAAATTTAGATCCATTGTGACATGAGCTGTTGTGAAAAGCCTCTGTCAATGAAATGTTACAAAACCTTGAAAATTTCACAGCGTAAGCATGCAAGTGAGACTAAATAGAGACATTCTAAACCCAAGAACAAAAATGTAATATATTTCACTATAGTTCTTAGATGTAGTGGCTGAATTGGTTTCCATTTTTCAGGCTAATACTCCAAGAAATATGACAGACATATAGGTCCATAAGGGTCTTTCAGAGTACCAAAATATATAGTTAGAGAGTCTCAAGTTAAAAAAAAAATCTATTTTTTATTCATATAAAAAGAATTATAAAATACATAGAGAATACATACTTAATGCCCTTTAATAAAATGTTACAATATTCTTGCACATCTTGTTGTCACTTTCAAAGAACGACTTACATGTTAACCACTTTCCGCCCAGCATATAGCAAAATGATGGCTGGGCGGGACTCTCATTGATCTAATTGGATGTCATATGACATCCTCCTGGATCGCTCAACCAGCTCCAATTGATAGTAATTGTAATAATAGAATAAAAAAAGGTCAAATCAGCGCTAAAGCATAAAGCAACATATATGTAGCATGAAACAAATCAACACAAATATTCAACTATATATAAAGTGCATGACAAATGTAAAAAAAGTGCATATCATGCTAATTTAAAGCAGAGGTGACAAATTGCGCCCACAAGTAGTCGTGCAATAAATATAAGTGAAAAAAAAGAATCATAAAAAATGTAATGTTAAAATCAATAGTCCATATAAATTGGGAAAAATGTGTATAGAAAAATAAAAATATATAAGTCCACAAATAATGGGTAATGGTATCCAGTGATAGAGGTGTCACCAGTGCAGAATCCCAAATAAGCACTATCCACCAATAAGTGCAATGGCCGCTCACCTTAACAAAAGGTAATATGCGCATTCATATTAGGCAATCCAGTTGTAGGAATTTCCTCCATATCAGACAATGACTAGCACATGTGAAACAAATAGGCATCTCCATAGTGTGGTATTTAAAATCAAGGTCACACAGCTTGGAGAATTTTAAACTTATGGTCTCAGCCGAAAACCGGAAGTGATGTCACCCGCCTCCTCCTGACCCGTTGTGTCACAAAACACGTGACTTTCTCAAGGGTTGGAACCCTTGAGAAAGCCACATGTTTTGAGAGGCAACGCGTCTGAAGCTATCACTGGATACTATTTCTAATTTTCTAATTTCTTCATTATCAAAAAAATGCTAACTCGCCATGCCTCTTACTAAATACTTTGGACTGTCTACATTCCAAAAAGTGGTCATTTAGGGGACATCTGTACAGTCCTGACATTTTTGGGCCTCAAGAAATGGGATCATCAGTACATCAAGACTGATCCATTTTCAGTTTTTTATCATAGTTTGTGGACTCTATAACTTTCCTACAGACTAAATAATGTACACTGATTTGGGTTATTTTTACCGAAGAAATGTAGCAGAATACATTTTGGCCAAAATTTATTAGGAACAATTTTTTTATTTCCAGAAAAACTTGATCTTCTTCAAAATTTTTGGGCTTTTTTCATTGACGTCTCAAAGCACTTTACAAGGAAACACAATGAATACACAGGATGACATAAAAGAAAAGGGACAATTAAAGGAAAGGGTTTTTAAGCTTGATTTGAATGAGTTTAGAGAAGATGACTCTCTAAATGTTCTTTGGAAGTGAATTCCAGAGTTTTGGAGCATAGCAGGAGAAAGCTCTGTCTCCCATCGAGTGTGGGTGAGTAGGGGAGACACACAGCAAACCCGAATTTGAGAAGCGGAGGTTAGGATGTAGTGAGTAATTTGATAAATGTTCAGAGAGAAAATGGGGTGCCAAGCATTATAGGTGAGCAAAAAGAAAGCACTATTTGTGTAAAAAAAGTGATAAAAAATTTCATATGGGTACAGTGTTGCATGACTGCACAATTGTCATTCAAAGTGTGACTGCTCTTAAAACTAAAAATTGGCCTGGGCAGGAAGAGGGTTAAAAGTGCCCTGTATTGAAGTGGTAAACCAGTGACATATTTGTGCAATACCTCTGTAATACCTCTGGTGGCCTCCTATCTTCTCATAATTATATTTACAAGTACAAATCAATAATTGATAATCATAAAATCAAGGTAGTATGAAGAATTTTAGTTGCTACAGTTGGTTGGACTGGGAGGCAGCCGATTTCAATGTATTTCAAGGTTAAAAATTCTGTCTTTGGCATTTTTGCTTAGATATATAATACATTTATAATACAGTTATCTGTTGAGGTTTGATTTCACTTCACACAGGTGCCCAAGTTTCTGGTTGTGTTTTTATTGGTGCATGGCCACTACAGAGATTTCCAAAAAAAAGCTGTGTTTCACTTATTATCCCATTGCATACTGCTATTGTTCTGCATTCAATGTAAATTTCCTCCTAAGTGACTTATGTCCTGAAAAAATGTGCTAGATAAGGGTCAGAAATGTGTTAATGCGATAAATATAGCACAGAGGATCTTAACCCTACTTTCAGTTTCATAGCTCTGGCTTCAGAGCTCACTGAAATGATTTTTAATCAGCTTTGTCTAGTCACTAAGGACATGTTTCAAAATGGCATTACATAATTACTATACAAACTTTCAACGTAAAACACTTGCTTCAAATTTCTAATTAAAAAAGTAATCAATAAGCAAAGAGGCAGCTTGAATTGAGGAGCCACTTATTTCCCTGACTGTCTCTTAATTGTATTCTATTATTGCTAATAAATTGGAAAGTAAATGTTTAATTATATATCTTTGCGTGTACAAATGCTGTCATCTGTTGAAATGCAGTAAGACGTAAAACATCTGTTGAGCCAGGCTTTGGAGTATTACATTTGTTAAAACTTTGCACTCTGTTTTTAATCCCGAGTTCAAGGCTTATTAGTAGATCCATATTAGTATTCATGGATGTAATTAATCTACTTTCATGGATGTGTTTGACTCTCATTACTGCAAATCATCTTAGTCTTGCTGTAGTTTAAAAGGGCAAGCACTAAATTTGTAAGGCTGTAAAATAAGTAACAGTCAAAACATATAGAAAAACACATACAGTACAATTAAAGAAGATTTTAACTATCATAGTTCGAAAATGTCTTTGTTATGGACCCAAATTCCCATGTCTCTTCCTTATACAGCTAAACCGAGGAGGCTATCACTAGTTGTATTTTTTTGGGTAAGGGTTGTATATTGCAGTGTCCATAGGTAGTGTTGAGCAAACACGGACTGTATTATTCGTGTTCGTACAGAATAATTGGATTTTTGTTACCCGGACACGGACACTTTACTGTATATTCGGGTAAAAATCTGTGTTCGGTCGTTTTATTTCCGGGTTTTGCATGCTTTGGCGCGCTTTTCATGGCGGGCTTTCAACAGCCAATCAACAAGCGTTTAACTGGTGTGCCTAAGCCATCCCAGCCATGCCTGCAAATGTATCAGTAGCTGTGATTGGCCGTCTGAAGCATGTGACCAAGTCTTTATAAGTTCGAGGCAGCGCCGCAGCGGCGTCATTCTGCTGCTTAGATCAGGGAGAGAGCACACATCAACGTGCTGGCTGCTGATTAGGGACAGACAGGCAGGAAAAAAACATTTGTGTCCGGATAGAATTGAGGGACAGGTCGAAGTGTTTTAGGCAGGGCGAGTTGTAGGCATTTTAGGGAGAGGCTGCTGCTGATTTTTAGGGAAATTGTGTTCTACAAACTACAATCGATATTGCTGTGTGGGGTGGGGTCTGCACTTAGTCCTGATCTACGATCTCTTATCAATCCTGTTAGGGATAGAGTCTGCTGAATTTTAGGGAAAGTGTGTTCTAAAAACTACAATCGATATTGCTGTGTGGGGTGGGGTCTGCACTCTGCACTCAGTCCCGATCTACGATCTCTTATCAATCCTGTTAGGGGTAGAGTCTGCTGAATTTTATGGAAAGTGTGTTCTACAAACTACAATCGATATTGCTGTGTGGGGTGGGGTCTGCACTCTGCACTCAGTCCCGATCTACGATCTCTTATCAATCCTGTTAGGGATAGAGTTTGCTGATTTTTTTTGGGTGCAGTGAACACAATCTTTGTGGGGTACAGTGAACACAATCTTTGTGGGGTGCAGTGAACAAAATCCTTTTGGGGTGCAGTGAACACAATCTTTGTGGGGTGCAGTGAACACAATCTTTTTGGGGTGCAGTGAACACAATCTTTGTGGGGTACAGTGAACACAATCTTTGTGGGGTGCAGTGAACAAAATTCTTTTGGGGTGCAGTGAACACAATCTTTGTGGGGTGCAGTGAACACAATCTTTTTGGGGTGCAGTGAACAAAATCCTTTTGGGGTGCAGTGAACACAATCTTTTTGGGGTGCAGTGAAAAAAATCCTTTTGGGGTGCAGTGAACACAATCTTTGTGGGGTGCAGTGAACACAATCTTTGTGGGGTGCAGTGAACAAAATCCTTTTGGGGTGCAGTGAACACAATCTTTGTGGGGTACAGTGAACACAATCTCATACTTCTGAAGATTTGAAGGTGCTGCCTGTTCCATACTCCTACTCCTCATCCATCCTTTTAGGGGTACAAACAATAGTAATTGGGGCCTAGTGTGGTTGTGTACATGTGAGATACATACACTTTTTTTGATCATATTTCCTATTCCGCTATTCAATAAAAACCTTTGGGGATCAATTAAATTGCGGGATAGTCTGTGTCGGTACGTGTGAGATCAACCTTTCCAAGTTTTTGGGGTTCATCTCATACTTCTGAAGATTTGAGGGTGCTGCCTGTTCCATACTCCTCCTACTCCTCATTCATCCTTTTAGGGGTACAAACAATAGTAATTGGGGCCTAGTGTGGTTGTGTACGTGTGAGATACATACACTTTTTTTGATCATATTTCCTATTCCGCTATTCAATAAAAACCTTTGGGGATCAATTAACTTGCGGGATAGTCTGTGTCGGTACGTGTGAGATCAACCTTTCCAAGTTTTTGGGGTTCATCTCATACTTCTGAAGATTTGAGGGTGCTGCCTGTTCCATACTCCTCCTACTCCTCATTCATCCTTTTAGGGGTACAAACAATAGTAATTGGGGCCTAGTGTGGTTGTGTACGTGTGAGATACATACACTTTTTTTAATCATATTTCCTATTCCGCTATTCAATAAAAACCTTTGGGGATCAATTAAATTGCGGGATAGTCTGTGTCGGTACGTGTGAGATCAACCTTTCCAAGTTTTTGAGGTTCATCTCATACTTCTGAAGATTTGAGGGTGCTGCCTGTTCCATACTCCTCCTACTCCGAGTCCTCATCCATCCTTTTAGGGGTACAAACAATAGTAATTGGGGCCTAGTGTGGTTGTGTACGTGTGAGATACATACACTTATTTTTATCATATTTCCTATTCCGCTATTCAATAAAAACCTTTGGGGATCAATTAAATTGCGGGATAGTCTGTGTCGGTACGTGTGAGATCAACCTTTCCAAGTTTTTGGGGTTCATCTCATACTTCTGAAGATTTGAGGGTGCTGCCTGTTCCATACTCCTCCTACTCCTCATCCATCCTTTTAGGGGTACAAACAATAGTAATTGGGGCCTAGTGTGGTTGTGTACGTGTGAGATACATACACTTTTTTTGATCATATTTCCTATTCCGCTATTCAATAAAAACCTTTGGGGATCAATTAAATTGCGGGTTAGTCTGTGTCGGTATGTGTGAGATCAACCTTTCCAAGTTTTTGAGGTTCATCTCATACTTCTGAAGATTTGAGGGTGCTGCCTGTTCCATACTCCTCCTACTCCTCATCCATCCTTTTAGGGGTACAAACAATAGTAATTGGGGCCTAGTGTGGTTGTGTACGTGTGAGATACATACACTTTTCTTGATCATATTTCCTATTCCGCTATTCAATAAAAACCTTTGGGGATCAATTAAATTGCGGGATAGTCTGTGTCGGTACGTGTGAGATCCACCTTTCCAAGTTTTTGAGGTTCATCTCATACTTCTGAAGATTTGAGGGTGCTGCCTGTTCCATACTCCTCCTACTCCTCATCCATCCTTTTAGGGGTACAAACAATAGTAATTAGGGCCTAGTGTGGTTGTGTACGTGTGAGATACATACACTTTTTTTGATCATATTTCCTATTCCGCTATTTGATAAAAACCTTTGGGGATCAATTAAATTGCGGGATAGTCTGTGTCGGTACGTGTGAGATCAAACTTTCCAAGTTTTTGGGGTTCATCTCATACTTCTGAAGATTTGAGGGTGCTGCCTGTTCCATACTCCTCCTACTCCTCATCCATCCTTTTAGGGGTACAAACAATAGTAATTGGGGCCTAGTGTGGTTGTGTACGTGTGAGATACATACACTTTTTTTGATCATATTTCCTATTCCGCTATTCAATAAAAACCTTTGGGGATCAATTAAATTGTGGGATAGTCTGTGTTGGTACGTGTGAGATCAACCTTTCCAAGTTTTTGAGGTTCATCTCATACTTCGGAAGATTTGAGGGTGCTGCCTGTTCCATACTCCTCCTACTCCTCATCCATCCTTTTAGGGGTACAAACAATAGTAATTGGGGCCTAGTGTGGTTGTGTACGTGTGAGATATATACACTTTTTTTGATCATATTTCCTATTCCGCTATTCAATAAAAACCTTTGGGGATCAATTAAATTGCGGGATAGTCTGTGTCGGTACGTGTGAGATCCACCTTTCCAAGTTTTTGGGGTTCATCTCATACTTCTGAAGATTTGAGGGTGCTGCCTGTTCCATACTCCTCCTACTCCTCATCCTGCCTTTAGGGGTACAAACAGTAGTAATTGGGGCCTAGTGTGCTTCTGTACGTGTGAGATACATACACTTTTTTTGATCATATTTCCTATTCCGCTATTCAATAAAAACCTTTGGGGATCAATGAAATTGCGGGATAGTCTGTGTCGGTACGTGTGAGATACACCTTTCCAATTTTTGGGGCGCATCTCATACTGCCGAGGTTTTGAGGGTGCTTCAGTCTGCCTCCTGCCTGCTCCTCCTACTCCTCTTCCTCATCCTGCCTTTAGGGTACAAAAAATTGTAATCGGCGGGGCCTAGTCTGTGTTTGTACGTGTGAGATACACCGTATTATAAAATTTTTCCTATTCCGCTATTCAATAGACACCCTTTTGGAGTGTAAAAAATGAAATTACGGCATAGTCTGTATCGGTACGTGAGAGATACACCTTTTAAATTTGTTTGGCGCATCTCCTTCCCCCGCCAAGGATTGCAGGGCGCTTCAGTTTGCCTCCTGTTCCCAACTCCTTCTACTCCTCTTCCTCATCCTGCCTTTAGGGTACAAAAAATTGTAATCAGGGCCTAGTCTGTGTTTGTACGTGTGAGATACACCGTATTATAAAATTTTTCCTATTCCGCTATTCAATATACACCCTTTTGGAGTGTAAAAAATTAAATTACGGCATAGTCTGTATCGGTACGTGTGAGATACACCTTTTAAATTAGTTTGGCGCATCTCCTTCCCCCGCCAAGGATTGCAGGGCGTTTCAGTTTGCCTCCTGTTCCCAACTCCTCCTACTCCTCTTCCTCATCCTCCCTTTAGGGTAGAAAAAAATGTAATCCGGCCTAGTCTGTGTTTGTACGTGTGAGATACACATTTTTTTATCCTATTCCGCTATTCAATATACACCCTTTTGGTGTAAAAAACATTAAATTGCGGCATAGTTTGCATATTTGACTGTGAGATACACCCGTGCGGTACTGCTGTTGTTTTGTTCCACTATTCAATAAACACCTTTCTAGGGCAAGATCTTAAATTACAGAAATATGAGGAGACCGTCAAATAAGGGCCGTGGCCTGGGTCGTGGTGCTGCTGGTAGAGCTCCTGTTGCAAGGAGAGGACGTGGTCGTTCTGTGCCAGCTACACGCACAAGTCAAACACCTTTCTCAAGTGTGAGTAGGCGACAGAACCTGCATCAGTATTTGGTAGGGCATCATACGCCTCTAGAAGTGATGAGGCCAGAACACAGAGAGGCGATAGTAGATTGGTTTGCTGCTGACAGTGCCTCCAGTTCCTTCACATTGTCTCCCACCCAGTCTACTGCAGAAAGGTCAGAGTTGGCACCTGCAGCCGATGTCCAACCGTCTTTCACCTCACCCCCTTGCAAATCAGGCAAGCAGTCTGAGCCCCAAGCCATACAGCAGTCTCTTCTTCTTTTTGAGGACTCTGTCAGCAGGGTTTCCCAGGGCCATCCACCTAGCCCTGCCCCAGAAGTGGAAGAGATTGAGTGCAGCGATGCCCAACCACTTATTTCTCAAGATGAGTACATGCAAGAACCATCGCAGCACGTCTCCGATGATGACGAAACGCAGGTGCCAACTGCTGTGGCGTTCAGCATTGTGGAGACCGACAAGGAGGGCAGGGGTGAAGACTGGGTGGAAGATGATGTGGAGGACGATGAGGTCCTCAACCCCACATGGAATGAACGTCATGCAGGTGACCTGAGTAGTTTGGAGGAAGAGGCGGTGGTCGCACAGAGCCACCAGCACAGCAGAAGAGGGAGCAGGGTGCAGAAGCGGAGCGGCCGTGCCCTAGACACTACGCCCGCTACTGCCCAACGCAGCAAGGGAACGAGCGCACCAAAGTAAGCTCAAAGGAGTTCTCTAGCGTGGAAGTTCTTTAGAAAATGTGCTGATGACAGGACACGAGTGGTTTGCACCCTGTGCAATCAGAGCCTGAAGCGAGGCATAAACCTTCTCAACCTGAGCACAACCTGCATGATCAGGCATCTAAGTGCAAAGCACGAGCTGCAGTGGAGTACACACCTTCAAAACCAAGAAACGTCTCTGGCTCATCCTGCTTCCTCTTCTGCTGCAGTCTCGGCCGCTCCAGCCACATCTGTAGTGATACCGGCACCTGCCACCCCGCAAACAGACGATCTGTCAGCAACACCACCACCTGGGTCACCAACAACCATCTCCACAATGTCCCGTGGAAGCGTTCAGCTTTCCATCTCCCAAACACTTGAGAGGAAGAGGAAGTACCCCCCTACCCACCCGCGATCCCTGGCCCTGAATGCCAGCATTTCAAAATTCTTGGCCTTTGAAATGCTGTCATTCCGTCTGGTGGAGACGCACAGTTTTAAAAACCTTATGTCGGTGGCTGTCCCACAGTACGTCGTGCCCAGCCGCCACTACTTTTCCAGGCAAGCCATCCCTTCCCTGCACAACCAAGTGGGGGAAAAAATCAGGTGTGCACTGCGCAACGCCATCTGTGCCAAGGTCCACCTAACTACCGATACGTGGACCAGTAAGCACGGTCAGGGGCATTATATCTCCCTAACGGCACACTGGGTAAATGCAGTGGCGCATGGGCCTGAGGCGGATAGCAATTTGGCGCATGTCCTTCCACCACCGAGGATTGCAGGGCGCTTCAGTTTGCCTCCTGTTCCTAACTCCTCCTACTCCGCTTACTCATCCTCTACCGCCTCCTCATCCGGACAGCGTAACACCTTCACCACCAACTTCAGCACGGCCAGGGGTAATTGACAGCAGGCAGTTTTACAACTTGCCTGTTTGGGGGACAAACCACACACCGCGCAGGAGTTGTGGAGGAGCATGGAACAGCAGACAAATGAGTGGTTGCTGCCAGCGAGCCTCAAGCCCGGCCTGGTGGTGTGCGATAACGGGCGAAATCTCATAGCAGCTCTGGGCCTAGCCGGTTTGACGCACATCCCTTGCCTGGCGCATGTGCTGAATTTGGTGGTGCAGAGGTTCCTTAAAAACTACCCCGATATGTCAGAGCTGCTGCAGAAAGTGCGGGCCGTCTGTGCGCACTTTCGGCGTTCTCACCCTGCTGCTGCTCGCCTGTCAGCGCTGCAGCGTAACTTCGGCCTTCCCGCTCACCGCCTCATATGTGACGTGCCCACAAGGTGGAACTCCACCTTGCACATGCTGCAAAGACTGTGAGAGCAGCAGCAGGCCATAGTGGAGTTTCAGCTGCAGCACGCACGCGTGAGTCGCTCTGCGGAACAGCACCACTTCACCACCAATAACTGGGCCTCCATGCGAGACCTGTGTGCCTTGTTGCGCTGTTTTGAGTACTCCACCAACATGGCCAGTGCCGATGACGCCGTTCTCAGCTTAACTATCCCACTTCTATGCCTCCTTGAAAAAACAATTCGGGTGATGATGGAAGAGGATGTGGCACAGGATGAGGAGGAGGAGGAGGAGGAGGAGGATGAAGAGGTAACATTTCCAAGGCTTTCAGGGCAGTCATTTGCAAGGGGCTCCGAGGGTGGGTTCCTGCACACACAAACGCCAGGGACACAATTGTCCAGCAGGGGCACAGTTCTGGAGGATGAGGAGGATAAGGAGGAGGAGGAGCTGGAGGAGGAGATGGAACCATGTTCACAGCAGGGTGGCACCCAGGCCAGCTCATGGCCATCACTGGTGCGTGGCTGGGGGGATACAGAGGACACGGACGATACACCTCCCACAGAGGACAGCCTTTCGTTGCCTCTGGGCAGCCTGGCACACATGAGCGATTACATGCTGCAGTGTCTCCACAACGACCGCCGAGTTGCCCACATTCTAACTTGTGCTGATTACTGGGTGGCCACGCTGCTGGATCCCCGTTACAAGGATAACGTACCGTCCTTAATTCACTCAGTGGAGCGCGATCGCAAGATGCGCGAGTACAAGCGCACGCTGGTAGACGCGATGCTGCTGGCATTCCCATCTGACAGCGGGGCCACAGTGGAAGCACAAGGCAGAGGAGGAGGAGGAGGAGGTCGCCAACGCAACCAGGGCACCGCCAGCACCTCAGAAGGCAGGGTTAGCATGGCCGAAATGTGGAAAAGCTTTGTCAGCACGCCACAACAAACAGCAGCACCAGCAGCTCAGATGGAACGTCTTAGCAGGAGGCAGCATTTTACCAACATGGTGGAGCAGTATGTGTGCACACGCCTAGACGTACTGAATGATGGGTCTGCCCCCTTCAACTTCTGGGTCTCCAAATTGGGCACATGGCCTGAGCTTGCCCTTTACGCCTTGGAGGTGCTGGCGTGCCCTGCAGCCAGTGTATTATCTGAACGGGTATTTAGCACGGCTGGGGGCGTTATCACAGACAAGCGCAGCCGCCTGTCCAGAGACAATGTGGACAAGCTCACGTTCATTAAAATGAACCAGGCATGGATCCCACGGGACTTTTCCGTACCTTGTGCAGAATAGCAATGGATACCGACCTTACCCACCCATTGTTCCATTTTTGCTCTTTCTCACTCTTTTGGGGTGTACCCTCATTTAAAATTTGTGAAAAGAAGCAGTGTTGGCTACCTCGTCCTCCTCCTCAGGGCCAGATTAACGTAGGGGCTATTGGAGCTGCAGCTCCAGGCCCCTACCTTTTATATAGGCCCCGGGTTGGCCATATTCACTGTTACCGCTCTTCTGTCACTTGTAAACACAGAAGTCTGGCTTCTATGCTCGCTTCCCCAGGCAGCACCCTCAGAACCTCCCCACACAGCGCGAAGGCCGGACAAGGAGGGACAGTTGCTGATGCATGTATGTGTTTATGGGCTTCAGAGACAGCATCCCATGTTGAATTAGGCATGCATGGCTGCACCCTTCCTCCTCTGGGTGCATGCCAAGGCACGGCCCTTAAGGCCCTTCAAAATCCTCAGCACCAAGCCCATGATGCTCTTAATCCGGCCCTGGTCCTCCTCCACCGCCGCTTCCACCTACACCGCCCATAGGTGTGCGCAGCCTATTGCATTAGGGTGTGCACCCCAAATTTTAAATACACATGCATGTGTTTGCCTACATGTACATGGCCCCGATACATTACTCTCCCTGCTGGCAAAGAGAAATAGAGCAGAGCAGGTCCGAGGGAGATCTTTCCCATCTCCTCACTGGCAAACAGAGTGATAATGCTATGTGCCCTAGGTGATTAGGGTGTGCCCAGGCACACCCGGCACACCCTGTGCGCACGCCTAAGACACCGCCACATCCACCACCACCTCAGCCTCCCTCCTACTCCATATGGGCCTCGTCCTTCAGAGATGAAGAACATTGTTTTATTTTTCTGTTTTTTTTTTCTGTTGTTTTAAGTTATTTCCCTATCCACATTTGTTTGCAGAGCACTTGCCATGCTCTTAATTACGTTTTGCTGCCATTTGCAGCACTCTAGCCCTTTCCTTTGGTGTTTTAGAGCCATTTTAGTGCCTGAAAGTTCGGGTCCCCATTGACTTCAATGGGGTTCGGTGTCCGGGAAAAGTTCGGCAAAAGTCCGGGACACGGACCCGGACTTTTTTTTAAAGTTCGGCCGAACCCGTCGAACACGGACATCCAGGTGTCCGCTCAACTCTATCCATAGGTCTTCTACTGGGACCTCTGAAACATTTTCATAATTTCCAATAGGTTGTTGTTGCCCAGCTCATTCCTTTTACAGTCTATGTTACAGGTACAGTATATCTATAAAAATAAATGCATAACTGCTATAATGAATTGGAATGATACTCCTGAAGAAGTGATATATTCGCATGAAACATGCATAGCAAACTTCTGGTTTCTCCCTTGATTTATTTGGCACTATACTACATGACTTTATATGAAACAATTTGGGAACCTATTTTTTTAACTTTCACTATTATGGGGTGGAACATATAGTACAAAAAGGATAGTACAAAAAATAGGAAAAAAATACTCTGCCGCGCCAATGGCCTGCTCCACAGTCTAACAGTTCTTAAATAGGTAAGGGTTGGAGCCACCTGGTAACATCACCGGGGGGCACCACCCCCTTGTGACATAACTGACCCAACGAGCACCAGCATTTTGGGTCCAGCGGTGCCGGGTGTGTCCTGATTGATGATAGATCTACATCGGGAAACATTGTTTTTTCTATTTTTAATAAAGAAATTTTCAAAAACTGTGACAATTTTTGACACTTTTTTGGTGAATGGGTAGGGGTACTATATCCCAAAATCATTCACATAGGGGGGACATGGATCTTGGGGCCTCCTTGTTAAAGGGGGCTTTCTGATTCCGATAAACCCCCTGCCCACAGACTCCCACAACCACAGCCCAGGGTTGTCGGGATGAGGCCCTTGTCCCCATCAACATACCCCCCGCCCCAAAGCACCCACCATGTTGAGGGCATGTGGTCTGGTATGGTTCAGGAGGGAGAGGCACTTGCTCATCACCCCCCCCCCCCGTTCCCTGACCTGCCAGGCTGCATGCTCAGATAGGGGTCTGGTATGGATTTTGACCCAAAATGCCTCGTATGGATGGGGACACCCACACAGTTTATATTTTAAATTTTTTTGTATTGCCAGGAATGGTATTGTATTGACAGCAATTAAATTGTCCTTTTTTTCTTATATATATATGTCAGTTTTGCTGCAGCAGGTTCTATTCACGGTACAGATGCGCCACTTCACAGGCAGACTAAGGGGACCCCCAGGCACTATATTTTAGGATTTTTTCATTTTTATTGTTTTACTTTAATCATCAATAAAATTACTGCTCCTGTAAAAAAAAAAAAAAATTCTTTTTTTTTTAAAATGTTGCATTGATACATGTCCCCCATGGCAGTACTTGGATCCCCATACCCTTTTTATGGCCAATAACTTGCATATAAGCCTTCAAATAGGGACTTTTTATTTTCAAGTTAAGGTCCCACAGACTTTAATAGAGTTCAGGGCTTGGGTCCAAACTTTTTAAATGTTCGGGCGTTCTGGTGCGAACCCAACCGAGGGGTGTTTGGCCTATCACTAGTTGTATTTTTATGGGTAGGGGTTGTATATTGCAGTATACATAGGTCTGCTACTGAAATGTACCTATAGGTTGTTGTTTCCCAGCTCATTTTGTTAGAAAGAAGAAGGATTTTTTTAACCGCTATGAAGGTTAGATTGTCATTAACTATATATTAGGATCCACCCTGTAAATGCTGGGCCCTATTTTTTAGGATACTAGTAGGAAGGAAATGTAATGATGTTGCCAACCAAACTTTTTTGCTAAGAGAAAAGGTATTAGGAATAAGGAATTAGGGTGATATGTTTTCAACAACTACCTATATATTAAAAAAAACAAAACAGTATTTGTAACTGAATGAAATTTTTACATTAAAGCAGAGCTGTACTCATCTGACTTGTTTTCTTTTCTGGGGAAGAAAGATCACAGTTGTCCTTGGTGCCATGTCTGTCAGCACTGCTATCTTTTCTGCTGCATCTTGCATGTCCCACGTCACTCATCTTCGACCATTGGATGACCACTTCAGACATACAGGGTTTTTTTACTATATCGCCTATTCGGCAAATGGGTGAACGCATGGTCACAAGTAGCTAAAATCCGTGTAAAACAACTAAATTTAGTTACATAGTTACATAGTTACATAGTTACATAGTTAGGGAGGTTGAAAAAAGACACCAGTCCATCCAGTTCAACCTATGATGTGTGTGTGTGTTTGCTTTTAACCTTACATTGTATACCCCTGTATGTTGTGGTCTCTAAGGTGCCCATCTAACAGTTTTTTGAAACTATCAATGCTCCCTGCTGATACGACTGCTTGTGGAAGAGAATTCCACATCCTTACTGCTCTTACAGTGAAGAACCCCTTACGCATTTTAAGGTTAAACCGCCTTTCCTCTAGTTTTAGTGAGTGGCCACGTGTCTTATTGTATCTCCTTTCTCTGAATAGTTTGTTCCTTATGGAAAAGGAATTTATTGTAGCGCGTGGGAAATAATAGTTGAGAAAAAAATAGTCATACAAATCAGTTCCCGTGGTAGAAGCAGGTGAATTGCACATAAAAAATATGTTTAGAGCTTAAAGCAGAGTTCCACCCAAAAGTGAAACTTCCGTCGGACCAGTTCCACTTCCGTCGGACCTCACTGCTGTGAGCTATGTCAGAAGTTCGGCTGCCTCCTCCTTCCCCTGCTGCCAGTCAAGTGCAGCGCACTTCGCGCATGCGCAGTAGGGACCTGGCTGTGAGGCTGCAAGGCTTCATTGCCGGGTTACCTTACCAGCAATGGTGGCAGCAGCACCTGACAGCTGATGAAAACATTGGCTGCGGTGCCAACATTGCTGGATTCCAGGACAGGTAAGTGTCCTAATATTAAAAGTCAGCAGCTACAGTATGTGTAGCTGCTGACTTTTCATTTTTGGAGGGCGAGGCTGGAAAATCCCTTAAATCTCAGAGAATAATTGGTTCCTAAACATATGGTATATTGTTTGGGGATGATCTGCTTTTATATTTCTTGAAATATTGACGTTGAAGCAGAAATATTCTTGAATGTCTAAGGAGAGATCATTGTGTGAACTAGCAAGCTACATAATATTTATGTATAAATGCAAGTGTCACCCATTGATTTTCATTTTCTAACTGTTACTTCCACAAAAACATACATTTTCATTTTGATATGAACTCTTTAATTTCTAAAATAATTCTCCTTGGTGTTTTTTTTTTTTGCTTCTTATTTCTTTTTTTTTTTTAAACAATGCTAGTAATGTTTTAATGTTTTTTTAACATACAGTATCTCACAAAAAGTGAGTACACCCCTCACATTTTTGTAAATATTTTCTTATATCTTATCATGTTTCAATCAAGTTTATTAAGATATAAAACAAGTGGTACAAGAAAACAGTATGATGCAACAATAATATGCAAAACATAACAAGGTGGCGGTAAGGCATTTGTTTGTTCATGCTTAGCAATTAACAAATAACAGATAGACAATGTGATCTTAGTAAACAGGTACCAGTGTAGGTGGGTTCAGATCCGAACCGAACGTCATTGTAATTGAGTATATTATCAATACAACACAAGCTGAAAACTTAATAAACCAGTTAGTATCATTCAGGGAAACTCAGTGTCATCCAGAGGAAACTGAGTCCAATGGGGGAATAAGAAGTAAGAGCAAGTCAGAGAGTAAAGAAAAGAAAGGGGCGGATCAGGCAGAGGTAATATGGGTCAAGCAAGTTAGTAACGGAATCATATCTAAAATAATGGTCTAGTAATATGTTTGGAACATTCAGAGATCACAGAGGAGAACAATGGCATGTCAAATAATTTAAAGGATCATACCAGTGTAAGGCATCTAAAATGGGGAGGATGTAGGTCTATACTGCCTTAACCACTGGTTAGATGTTCGAAGTCTGCTGAGTATCGAAATAGGTGCCATGGTGTCCACATTAAATACAATTTCTCAATTCTATCAGATGCTATCGCAATGGATTCTTCCATATTATAAATATTGTTCACAACATGTAGCCATTATTTTACTGTCGGTGGATTTTCAATGAAGTAGGATCAGAGATTTAGCCACGTTGAGGAGGTGCCGTACAATCAATTTTTTATATTTGGGAAGGGGCATGGTAGAGAAGTTAAGGAGACAGCATTCAGGGATGAGAGGTGCAGAGGTATTGGTAATGACTCGGATCAGCTCACAAACACCAGATATGAAAAAGTGAGCCTGGAGAGTGGCCACATCTCCAGCAGATATTTGGTGTGGATTAAAACCAGCTATGGAGCTTATCCGGAGTTGCATAGTACGCTAGTAAGCAGGCGTGTGCCCATTGATTGTCTGAGATTGAGGTGCCAAGCGCAGTTTCCCACTTAGTCTTAAATTTGTCAGGTTCAGCTTGAGTATTGGCAAGCAAGAGGGCATAAGAAAGAAAGGTAGCTCTCTGGCACTCAATTCTTGTTAGGCAAATTTGCTCAAAATCATTAGTCTGCCTAGAACATGCCTGCTTTCTGGTAGAGTCTGTCATGTAATGATGTAATTGGAGGTAGGTCCAGAAGGGAATCATATCATGCCCCTCTGGGGACTTAAGGTTTTCCCGGCTAAGGAAAATACCTCCCTCAAACACGTGAATAGCTAGTTTATGCTGATTCTCTGTACAGGTAAGCCATAGATCATGTAGGCTTGGTAGGAAATCAGGATTGTGAATAAGTGGTGTAAGTGGAGCAGGGCTGCTAGATAAGGAATGAATTTTAATCAGTTTGTGGAAAATTTTAAGGGTAGTGCCTGTTAGAGGATGTGTCTTCATGGTGGGGGGGGGGGGCAGAGGTCCAGGAGATCCAGGGAGAGTATGTCAAAGGTGCAACTAATGTGTCAGATTCCAATTGCACTCAGTCCTTGCTAGCGTCATGACAATGCCAATCTATTATCCTAGTCAAGTGTGTGGCGCAATAATACAATTAGAAGTCTGGGAAACCCATCCCTCCCAATTCCTTGCTTCTAGCGATTAAAATATGTTTTATCCCAGGTAGTTTACCCGCCCATATGAATCTAGATTGTAGGGTACGTAGTTTCCTAAAAACTGATTGGGTATGTGAATAGGTAAGGTATGGAAAAGGTATAAAAGTCTTGGAAGTGTGACCATTTTAACTATGGACTCTCATCCAAACCATGAAAAAAATATTTTTGTTCCAAGATTGTAAGTCAGTAGCTATGGGGTTTAATAGAGGGACAAAGTTCTTATTGTATAAAGTCGTGAGGGAGGGTGTGATCCAAACTCCCAAGTATATGAGGGCATTCGACGCCCATCGAAAGGGTCTGGTAGCTTGAATCTGAAGAAGCGTTTGGGTAGGTATTGATAGGTTAAGGGCCTCCGATTTTTTATAGTTGATACAAAAGTTTGATGCATAATTGTATAAATTGAAAGCTTTTAAACGATTTGGGAAAGTCGTGATAATAAATCGTCTGCATAAGCCGCAGTTTTAAATGTCCTTTTGCCTACTTCCATTGCTTTAATCGAGGCGTCTGCCCTGATGAGGCGCAAAAAGGTTTTGAGCGTCAAAATAAACAGTAAGGGGGAAAGGGGGCCTCCCTAGAGGTAGCCATTAGCTATAGTGATGGGTTCTGAAAGGGTATGATTAACTTTAATTCTTTCTGTGGGACACTTATATAGAGAGGAAAGCCATCCAATCATACTGGGTGGGATGTTCACATGTCTGCAGGTGGCCATCATGAAGTCCCAGGCTACTCTGTCGAAGGCCTTCTCTGCGTCAGTGGACAGGAGAAGGCCTTCGACTTTTTGCTCATTCACATGGTGGACAAGGTTTAGAGTTTTAATAACGTTATCTTTTGCCTCGCAGCCTGGCATAAAGCCGGCCTGATCAGTCGAGATCAATTTCGGTAGCAGGGCCAAAATTTTTGTCAGAATTTTCAAATCCAAATTCAAAAGTGAAATGGGCCTATAGTTTGTGCAATCAGTAGGTGACTTTCAGGGTTTAGGAATTACTGTTTTGTGGGCCTGGAGGAAGGAACTGGAGGAGTTACAAGGATCTGTCAGAGAATGTAGTGCTTGAGTAAGCGGGGTTGTCAACAGGTCAGCATAAGTCTTGTAGTAGGGGTATGAAAATCAGTCCGATCCTGGGCTCTTGTTAGATTTTAAATTGGAGATGGCACACATAACCTCAGTCTCAGAGATGGGAAGGTCCAGGGCCTGCGCGTCTTCCTGGTTAAGTGAAGGGAGTTGGCTACGGAGAAGATAATCAGCAATTATGGAAGGTCTTTCTCCATGTGTTCCATGCAGCCTATTTTGGTGGGGTAAGTTATATAAGTGGAATAGAACTCATGGAACTGTTGTGCTATTTTGTCAGCCAGGATTTCTAGTTTACCTGTTTTGGTTACAATGCCTGTTATATGTGAGGCGGTCTGGGTTTCCTTAAGACAAAATGAGGTTGAAGGATTGTAAGAGGTGAATGAAAGTCAGCCAGCCCCCAGTCTGATGTACTCACCCTCCAGTCTGTCACCAACCAAATAAAACCTGTCTCTTGGTACAAAGAACAGGGGTTTAGTTGACACACATTTGCAAACGCATGTGAAAGCTGCAGAGCCCCTTCACGGCACCCTGTTATATCTGCAGTCCTACACTCTTAATTTAGTGTCCTCACACTGGAGGCACATGGCCGCTAATGGGTGAATGGGGGAACAGGTGAGAGGGAGACAGCCCAACCTCCCCCAACCCATCCTCATCCACGACTGACTGTTGTCTCAAAGACTCAAATAATTAGGTTTATAACAATGGTGCAAACTGGAAAAGACCAGCTGAAAAGCATTACACCTCCATCCCCTTGGTGGATGCAGCATATAGATAGGAAGGGATTTTATGTATGGGGCATGGCCTGTAAAGCTCACTGCCTTTGAAATCCCTAATTTCCTTTGGGACTTTATATGAGACAAGCAGGTCATGCTATTGGTCTCCATCCCTGTATACGGAAAACACTAAAGTCAAACCAAAACTGCATCCACCAAAAACGCACGAAAATCACACGGTGGGACTTTATATGAGGCACCAAGCTGTAAGCAAGGCATCTCCATCCCTGGTTGCTTAAACATATTGGACTAGGTGGGACTTTATATGAGATTTCTATGGGTTTCCTTAAGTGCCCTAGCCAAGAACCTACCACTTTTGTCCCCATGTTCGTAATATAAGCCTTTGCGTAGAAAAATAATATGTTTAGATCTAGCTTCCAACAATTGTTGCAATTCCCTTTGTTTGTCTAACAGTAAGTTTGCTGATTGACAAGAAAGTGTTTCCTTATGGAGTGTTTCCAGCTTCTTTATGTCACGCAGCATGCCCTGCACCTTATCCTCCCTCTCTTTTTTGCGCTGGGCACCTAATTTAATTTGCTGACCCCTAATTACACTTTTGTGTGCCTCCCAGCGAACTAAAGGTGTGGTATCAGATAGTCCATTAGTAAGGAAATAATTCTGAATATGTTGAGAGATTATTGTCTTAGCTGTAGAGTCTGTAAGCAGTGAGGCATTAAGCCTCCAATTAAAGTCCTTAGGGGCCGGGTGGGCTTTTAAAGTCAGAGAAGTAGGCGAGTGATCCGATAAGGTCTGTAAGCCAATGGCTGTACGAGAAATGTCCGTCAGGTCGCGTTGTGTAAGTAAGATATAGTCTATCCAGACATAATTGTTATGGAGGGCTGAATAATGGGTAAAATCTTTTCCATCTGGGTTCAGCGCTCTCCAAGTGTCTATCAGAGTGAGCAATATTAGCATAGTTTTGATCTATGTAATCGCTTTGTACTGAATACAAGATTTCCCGGAGGAAGCATCTTGTAGGGGATTTAATGGAGCATTGAAGTCCCCTCCAAGTATAATGTGGCCTTTAGCAAACCCAGACAATATACATCATTTGTTTTCAAAAGGAAGCATGGGAACGGTTCGGGAAATAAACATTGGCAAGTGTTGTAGGAATTCCAGCAACTGGAAGTTGGCAGATTTACTAATCAGAATTGACACCCTTTTCGATTTGGCATTGGCATTCGTGGAGTTCGTGCAGTGGTATCCGGGAAGTAGGAAGAGTAGAGTTTGGGTATATGACCAGTTTTGAAGTGCGTTTCCTGAAGGAAGAAAAAATTAGGTTTTACCTTTTTTAGTTCTCTGAGAAGGGAGATTCACTTCTCAGGGATGTTAAGTCCATGGATATTGTGGGAGATCACGGTTGGATGTGGTCCTATAGATTTGTAGGCCATGGTGTGGATCTGCTATAGATCAATAGGTTTGCAATTAGGTACTGTCGGTTAAGTACTCGGATGACACTTGTTAGATAGTAGAGAGAAAGAAGTATAGAGGAATAGAAGTCGGAGGCAGGAAAGAACAGAAAGAAAAGAAGAGGACAGAGACGACAGGGAGAATGTCTCTGCAAAGGACAAAACAAGGATCTTTGGTATTCAAACACCTCAAACCAGTCCAGCTGGGCTTTAGCAATTACAAGTGGAAGCAGTTCCCTGCCCGCAAGCTGACAGGGGAGAGCCTCCTTGTGAGGTCGGTAGGAAGCGCGCGACAGGAGGGTGCCACACTAAGCAGAACAGAATTGCAATAAATGCAAACACGATAAGATAACAAGGAAAGATATCAAATCTATCAGTGGAGAATTACACAGACATACTCCCGCAATAAATAGTAAAAATTGAATAGGTGCTAACGATAACTCACGTATCCCCGGGTGAGTGAGGGCCTTGCATGAGGCTCATGAGTGTGGAGAGCATTTCTGAAAAAAGAGCCGAGCGTTCTCAGTAGACTGAGTCAGTCATGAAGGAAAAACTGCAAAAAAGAATGGCAATTAGCAGGTAAGCAATGTCATCAATAGCTAAATCGGTATCATCTGTGGTTATATGGTTTATTTTTCAGAAGGTGTGTGGAAATCTGCGCAACGCAATTAACCACTTAACGCAAACTGACATAGGCCTACATCAGCTGACTTTAAGTGGTTGTATTGGGATGATGCCTCTAGCTAGAGGCATCATCCCAGTACCGTTTTTTTAGAGCCGGCAGTCAGCTTTCCGGCGGTAATGACCGATGCGGCTCGGGAGCTGCTCGAATGTTACCCCGGCGAACGAGAGGGGTCCCCCCTCCTGCCGCCTTCCGCAGCTCTGCCTGGGTCTCCCGTCCCACCAGGAGACCCGAGCAACCAGCCGGCATGTCTGCCAGCTGGATGGAGTCCCGATCTAAGCCGGATGTGGCTTTGATCTGGTCTCTGATGACGTAACCTGGAGGCGGCGTCCATGACGTCACATCCGGGTTACTGGGCTGCTAACGGCGGCATTTTTTAAAAGTGAGTGTATTAAAAAAAAGCTGTTTTTGCCGTTTTGAATACACGGAAGTGCAGTGGAGGGGTCTAGGGTCTTTTAGACTCTCGATCCCTCCATAAAGAGTCACTGTCACTGCATATTGCTGTCACAAGGGATGTTTACATTGCTTGTGATAGCAATAAAAGTAATCAGATTTTTTTAAAAAAAAAACCTGTGTTAAAATTAAAAAAATAAATAAATAAATAGGAAAAAAATAATTTTTAGCCACCCCCGTCGCTGTGAGCTCGAGCACGAAAGAAAACGTATACTGAAGTCGCGCCGCAAATGAAATCGCTGTTCAAACCCCACATGTGAGGTATCGCTGAGATCGCCAGAGTGTGAGCAATACTTTAAAAAAGAGCTACACTCTAACTCTAAACTGGTAACCTTTAAACAATTTTAAAGCATCGCCTACGGAGATTTTTATTGACCGTAGTTTTTTTGCCATTCCGCGGGTGTGCGCAATTTTAAACCGTAACATGTTGGGTATCTATTTACTTGGCATGACATAATCTTTCACGATATACAAAAAATGGGCTAACTTTACTGTTTAGTTTTTTTTTAATGCAGTGAAATGTGATTTTTCCCCAAAAAAATGGCTTTTGAAAGACATCTGCGCAAATACCGCGTGACAAAAAATTTTGTAATGACCGCCATTTTATTCTCTAGAGTCTTTGCTAAAAATATATATATAATGTTTGGGGGTTCTAAGTAGTTTTCTAGCAAAAAATACTGATCTTAACTTGTAAACAAACAGTGTCAAAAATA
Organism: Pelophylax lessonae; assembly: GCF_965119305.1. Lineage (NCBI taxonomy): Eukaryota > Metazoa > Chordata > Amphibia > Anura > Ranidae > Pelophylax > Pelophylax lessonae. The sequence continues at coordinate 138,561,627 of NC_138774.1, forward strand.
GGCTCAATCTTAAAGTGGTTAACAAAGAAACACACGTGTATCGGAATTCGCCCTTAACACTACTCAATGAAACCAGCATGTAAAACCGTGAACGCTGCTCTGATCAAACTTGTGCATGCACTCCTGCCACTACTACTAGCGTGAAACCCACTCAACAAGGCTCAGAGAACAATGCCTAATAGAATTATACTATTGTTCCCAAAAACGAGAGGCTATCTGCAGGGAAAGAGCCATCCTGTTTCCACTATGGTGATCAGGCACAGTAGAAAGACATGAGCGTGTTTCCCTTCATAAAGGCAGATAGATATAAAAACGATATTGACTTCACAGAGCAAACATATCCCCACCGAGCGAACAAATCTCCCCATTATACAGGGGCCCCCAGTGGTGGTCATATCCTTGCTGCTTGATCCTTGAACTCCGCACCGCAATACACATAGATCTCTACCGACAAACAGAACCACGCATAACGAATGGAGTGTTCGCTGGCAGAGATGTCTATATAGAGCGAACGCATCTACACATCTAAAGGAAGGTTTTAACTGCCAGTAGTCTTTCCTCAATGCCGATTCGCCCGTACACACTCTAATGAGCGTATTGCAAGAAAACTGACAACAGGAGCCATAATGACAAGCTAAATAAAACACATCCTGAAAAATGTCCACACTAGTCATAATAAAATTTCCACAACAGTGTGTGTGTGTGGTTTGGGAGGCTGAAGTTTGTTATTGTGCTGTCCTTTTTGTATAACTTGTCTGTTTTGTTTAATTCTGCACTCAAACGTTTGAAGGGGATGGGGTGGTGAGAGTTGTTATTCCCTAAAATGTTTGGCATTGTTAGTGCTAGCCTTATTTTGCTCCCTGCTGTACACTATGAAATTTAAGGTGTGTCCAATGTAAGTGTTTCTACCTTTGTTTGATTGTAAGGGACCTTCTGACCATATTGTAAAGTGCTGTGAAAAATTTTGCACCATAAATACCAGTAATTTTTTTGGGCAAAGTAACTGTACAAAATAGTGTTCCTATTGTCTGAATAAAATGAAGAATTTATTTTGAATCATGTATTTTGTTTGTTGATAATGAATGTGGAATGTATTGTTAACACACCTTCCAATCTCCATTAAAGAGGAAGTAAACCCTCCTCTGCAAGTTGTACCTATAGGTAAGCTTATGATAAGGCTTACCTATAGGTGCTGTAAATATCTCCTAAACAATAAACATGCACCGTTTAGAAGATATTTACCTTAAATGCAGCCAGTGACATCACTGGCGCATGTGTTCTGAAAGAACGGCCGCTGGTGCCATTTCTTCAGAGCCCCGTGCGGTGACCGTCGGCTCCCACGTGCGGGAGTGACGTAATCGGGGCTCCAGCCAATCCGATGGCCGGATGCCGCGAACCCGGAAAAAGGGTGACAGAACATGTCACCCATGGGAGAGGTGAGCGGTTGGCGCTTCGGGGCTTCGTTCTAAGGTAAGTATATCATAATGAGCTAGTATGCGGTGCATACTAGCTCATTATGTGTTTGTCTTTCAGATGTACTTTTAAACAAAAAAATAAAAATTCTGAGGTTTACAACCTTTTTAAATCTACTTGGCTACAAAATCATTTTATTCTGCACACATGCAAGTCATTAAATGGAAAAGAAAGTGCAAATCCAAAACTAAAAAAGCAAGCTTTTAACAGCTCCAATGCTGATTTTCAAGTTCCAATGATTTTTTGTACAGCCTAGGTGAACTATTGAACATGTCAAACTAAGTGTAGCCGGGACCAGACTACCATAATATAAAGTGTATGTATCTATATTCGGGCTTAAGAAAAAGTTCTTAAAAATTGTCATTTTTGATAAAAAAAGGCAATTATTGAAAAAAAAAAAAAGAGAGAGAGATTTTTTGATTTTGACTTTGGATTTAGTATCTGGGGGGTCTAAAAAGTGTACATGTGAAGTTTCAGCTCTGTAGCATGTCCAGAACCATGAAAAAAATATATAATTTTTCAGTAGAACAGGGATGTGGGACCCTCCTTTTACACCTATATGATCTTTTTTTTCTGGTTCTGGACATGCTACAGAGTTCAAACTTCACAGGTACACCTTTTGGACCCCCCAGACACAAAATCACACAAAAAAGTTCTTAAAATTTTTCATTTTTGATAAAAAAAGCCAATTATTGAAAAATTTAAAAAAAAAAGAGATTTTTTAATTTTTACTATTTCGTATCTGGGGGGGGTCTAAAAAGTGTACATGTGAAGTTTCAGCTCTGTAGCATGTCCAGAACCATAAAAAAAAGATTGTTTGTATTAGAACACTTTCAGCACAGGAGTTTTCACACCTTGCCGGTTTAATAGCAGGCATTTTTTTGGGTTCTTTGCAGTCAGGAAAAACATCTGAACTTGTGTATAGTGGTACTGTGCACAAGTTCTGATGTTTTGCCTGCCTCCAAAAACCCCCAAAAAATGCCAGCAAAAACACACCTGGGCATTTTTGTTTTGACGCTAGCGTTTTTTTTGGCATTTTTTTGGGTTCTTTTGAGGCAGGCAAAACATCTGAACTTGTGTATAGTGGTGTATATACACACATACATATATTTATATACACACCTAGACATATATAGGTGTGATAGTAGCAGAAATATATGCTTGCGCTAATTAAATCATTTACAGTAATATATTTCTGCTACTATCACACCTATATATGGCTAGGTATCTATATACATATAATTATGTGTGTATATATACCACTATACACAAGTTCAGATGTTTTGCCTGCCTCAAAAGAACCCCAAAAAATGCCAAAAAAACGCTAGCGTCAAAAAAAAAAATGCCCAGGTGTGTTTTTGCTAGCATTTTTTGGGAGTTTTTGGAGGCAGGCAAAACATCAGAACTTGTGCACAGTACCACTATACACAAGTTCAGAATTTTTTCCTGACTGCAAAGAACCCAAAAAAATGCCTGCTATTAAACCGGCAAGGTGTGAAAACCGAGAAGCCAACCCCCTGTGCTGAAAGTGTTCTAATACAAACAATCTTTTTTTTATGGTTCTGGACATGCTACCGAGCTGAAACTTCACATGTACACTTTTTAGACCCCCCAGATCTGAAATCCAAAGTAAAAATCAAAAAATCTCTTTTTTTTTTAAATTTTTTCAATAATTGGCTTTTTATCAAAAATTACAATTTTTAAGAACTTTTTTGTGTGATTTCATATCTGGGGGGGGGGGTGTCTAAAAGGTGTACCTGTGAAGTTTCAGCTCTGTAGCATGTCCAGAACCATAAAAAAAAAGGATTGTTTGTATTAGAACACTTTCAGCACAGGGGGTTGGCTTCTCTTCTCGGTTTTCACACCTTGCCGGTTTAATAGCAGGCATTTTTTTGGGTTCTTTGCAGTCAGGAAAAACATCTGAACTTGTGTATAGTGGTACTACTACTGTGCACAATTTCAGATGTTTTGCCTGCCTCCAAAAACCCCCAAAAAATGCCAGCAAAAACACACCTGGGCATTTTTTTTTTGACGCTAGCGTTTTTTTGGCATTTTTTGGGGTTCTTTTGAGGCAGGCAAAACATCTGAACTTGTGTATAGTGGTATATATACACACATAATTATATGTATATAGACACCTAGCCATATATAGGTGTGATAGTAGCAGAAATATATTACTGTAAATGATTTCATTAGCGCAAGCATATATTTCTGCTACTATCACACCTATATATGTCTAGGTGTGTATATAAATATATGTATGTGTGTATATACGCCACTATACACAAGTTCAGATGTTTTGCCTGCCTCCAAAACCCCCCAAAAAATGCCAGCAAAAACACACCTGGGCATTTTTTTTTTGACGCTAGCGTTTTTTTTGGCATTTTTTTGGGTTCTTTTGAGGCAGGCAAAACATCTGAACTTGTGTATAGTGGTATATATACACACATAATTATATGTATATAGACACCTAGCCATATATAGGTGTGATAGTAGCAGAATTATATTACTGTAAATGATTTCATTAGCGCAAGCATATATTTCTGCTACTATCACACCTATTTATGTCTAGGGGTATATATACAGACATATATGTGTATATATACCCCCTATACACATGTTCAGATGTCATGTCTGACATCAAACATGTCCTCAAAAAAGCACTGGCAGTGGCAACCCCTGCAGCATGAAAAATGCTTGCTGGTGAGAAGCCATATTCCTGTCCCGAAGCAACTCAGAGAAATGATCATTTCTCTATAGTGGTCACCCTGTTATGGAAGGGTTTTGTCACCCTTCCATAGCAGTCGCTGTCAGTTAACCCTACACTACACTACGGTCCCCTTACACTTAACACTTTCCCTACAGAAACTAAATTTTTGAAGCTAACTTAAGTGTAAAGGAGCACTCTAACTACACTAGATATCCCTTTCCTCACACTAATAAATGCTAAATGACACTTTTAAAGTAAAATTAACAGAACTACTTCCACTCTCTTCCATGTCCAGTATAACAATGCTAGGAATATGGCGGGGGCTATCTTATATACTGTGGGGCGTATTCACTAATGATTGGTCTAGGGACCCCCTAGTCACTCCAATCACATTCCTAGCATTCTCCTGCCCCCTCAATTGGCTTTTCCTAATGGTTCTGGTCCAATCACGGGCTTTTAAAGCCCATTTCCTGAAGCATTGCATTTTGGTCGGTTCTGGTTGCCGAATTCCGAACTTTTTGGGCAAAAAGTTCTAAATTCGGCCGAACCTCGAACACCCAATGTTCGGGCCGAACCGATGGTGGACCCGAACCGTTCGATCATCCCTACTGGGGACTACACAGAGGTGGCAGATCCAGTGGAACTGAATGGAGAGCGAGCGGAGGCTGAATCGACTGACCAGGGTAGCAGAGTACCGATCACTCCCAGATGCAGAAGCATGGGAGGGCGCATCGCCTGTGTTGCAGGATCCACACATATGGACATCAGAGAACGGAAGGGTGCCTGTGTGAAATTCTAATCGCAAGTATAATCCTCATTCACTAACACACTGATCGCAGACAGTATTGCACATATCACTACTTTAGGATTACAAATATCACATTGGACAGTGATAAGAGCTCAAACTGCCGGAAAAGACTTAGCAAGGCCTTGCTAGGAGAGGGGACCTAATATTTGCTTTGCCTTAAAGGGGACAGGGTAACATTACTTTGATTTGCTATTAGTTAGAACTAATTCCATATTTGGTAAAATTCCTAAGACCCTTCTTCTAGGCCATAGTCATAACATTGCCATAAGTATTGACAGTCCTTGTTTGAGACCCCGTTAAATTGTGTCCAAACATTAAAGGGCAAAATACGTTTTTTTTCTTTAATTGAACCACATTCCTGTTATGTTTAGCACTCCAGAGACATCATAAGAACATTTTATTTGCAAATGCCTCTATGACTGACTGCCTGGCACTCAGACTGGGTGCTTCCGCCAAGATACAGATTTCTTCACTCTTGAACCAGAAACCAGATATTATAGCTGAGCATTGCACCCAAGAACTAGATGACACTATCTTAGGTGCAAACTGGAGCTTACTTTATTGTAAACTCACACAAAATATATACCAAACAAAATTAGATAAGAGATTGATCACATTACCCTAAACAATGCAAACAGTAGACAGTAATATTAGTAAATCTAATGAACAGCAATCATAAACAGTAACACATATATTTCAAACACAAAAAAATCCCACAATAGTTTGGTAATACGTTGAAGTGGACACAATACTAGCAGACAGACAGAAACAATAGGTGATTCAATTAACAAAGGGGATTCTCACCTAAGAGACACACAATGGGGAATTATACAATTAGAGAAAGACACCTTAATAAACAGTTCACACATAACAGAAAGAGACACCAACACCAGGTTGTTTTGAGCTGATTATATTAAGATCTATTCTGGATCTCTGAGTCTAGGAGAGAAGCGGGTGTACAGGTTTGGTACAAATATTTTTTATTTTAACATCAATGTCTATTTCACTGAGTATTATTCAAGCTTTGGTAGCTTAAAAAATCAATTCCAGGAAATGTTAGTCATAGATAAGATAGCCATCTTATATTAGACAATATGACATAGGTAAGGGTCAACTGTCTCTTCTGTACATGTAGTGTTTCTTTTATTAGAAGTTGTAATTCTCACTGGCTATGTAGTCACAATTCCATAAATGTTTAATGTGCCTATCAACGTCATTCAAAGTTGTAACAGCCATTCATTTGGAATAACACAGATGTCACCAACAAAAACAATTCCCTTACGTGAGATGCAATTGAGGTTTAAAGGAATTTAGCCACAGTAAAATTAAATAACAAATTTAAATCTTAGAATAATGCAGTGTATTTATATTCACTTTTCCTAATTAGAGAGTATAAACTGTACAGGCAGTGGAGCTTCTTTCTTGGGGCTTGTACACAGAATTATGAAATACTGTGGATTAGTAATATTAGATTTGAAAGTAAAATCAGTAGTTTTGATCAAACATATTTCACATGAAAACTAATCAATTAGTTTTGTATAAGTCAATCATCTGACCTGCGTGGCTCATTGAATTCCTGCGTCCACACAGAGCATCTAGAGACTCCACAGAGATCACAGGACATATAGCGATATTAAACTCAAAACCAAAAATGTAAAATCCTTAGATGTGGTGGCTGCATTCATTTTACTTTGTTTAGGTTTTTTTTTTTTCTGGTGTTTTCACCTGGTGATCTGGGTAGTAAAACATCTCCTGTATTAGAGTGCCCCTACTCTGGATGAATGAGCAAAGGGGGCAGAGCAGACAGCAGCACTGACAGTCTGAGTGTGGGGGGGGGGGGTAGTGTTAAATGTACTAGCAGATTTAAATATGCTAACAAACTGAAGCCAAACTGCAGCTCACATTTTACAATCACTTACAGCAACAGTTTCTTTTTCCTTTTTGGCTAAAGTTTTTACATGAATGAATAAAAGCTGATCACTGTAAGCATCCCTGTCAGTGTTAGATGGCTTTTCTTGTTATTGGCTGGGTCACCAAATGAAAACCAATGAAAGAAAGCCTAACTAAAAATAAAACAAATGCAGACATCACGTCTAAGAATTGGTAAGCTGCAAAATAATAAATGTTTTCTGTTGAGTTTAATACTAGGGATGATTGAACGGTTCTGGTCGACCATCGGTTCGACCCGAACATTGGCTGTTCGAAATTCGTCCGAATTCCGAATTTGCGGTAAAAGTTTGGAATTCGGCAACCAGAACCGCCCAAAATGCAATGGGACAGGAACTGGGCTTTAAAAGCCTGTGATTGAACCAGAAACGTCAGTAATAGCCAATTGAGTGGGCAGGAGTCTGCTAGGAATGTGATTGGAGTGACTAGGGGGTCCAGAGGACAATCAGTAGTGAATACGCCCCCCAGTATATAACATAGCCCAGCCAAATCTCTAGCACTGTAATAGAGAGGCTGTGGAATAGAGTGGAAGCATTTCTGTTACTCCTGCTGCTCCGGTGTCATTTAGCAATTATTAGTGTGAGGAAAGGGATATGCAGTGTAGTTAGGGTACTATATACCACTATAGTTAGATTCAATAATCTAGTTTCTGTAGGGAAAGTGTTAAGTGTCAGGGTGACCGTAGTGTAGTTTAGGATGAACTGACTATGACTGCTATGCCAGGGTGACCGAACTCTTCCATGTCAGGGTGACCGCCAGAAAAAAAAGATAATTTGTCTTAGAATTTTTAGTAGCGCAGGGATGGGGTTCTGCTCCTTTCACACCTGGGCGTTTTTGTTACAGGCATTTATTGGGCATTTTTTGGGCGTCTTTGGAGGCAGGCATGACATCTGAACTTCTGTATAGAGGTATCTATACACACACACATATAGCGCAGGGATGGGGTTCCGCCGCTCCTTTCACACCTATATGTGTATATATATATATATATATATATATATATATATATATATATATATATGTGTGTGTGTGTATATATTATTTGAACTCTGGGACTGCAGGAACTTGTGGTTGTGGATTTGCTATATACTGATTTTTGAATACAGGAATGTCTGAGACTTGTGGTACCACACTGACATGGAGTGCAACTGTTTACAATTTAAACCATTTTACCTCTTTATTAGCAATAAAAAATGACAGGGGTTCTAATTCTTCTCCACTGTATCCATCCCTTTGGATATAACATGAGACAAATTACTGCATGGTTTTAATGAGATAAATACCATATATTTCAGAAGCATTTTTTTGTGAATACTGCTTCATGAATGGAGACCGCTGTCTCTCTCAAATACACTATATTATAAAAAGTATTAGGACACCTGCCTTCACACGCACATGAACTTTAATGTCATCCAGGTCTTAGTCCATAAGGTTCAATATTGAGTTGGCCCACCCTTTGCAGCTATAAAAGCTTCAACTCTTCTGGGAAGACTGTCCACCAAAGTGATTTTACTGGTAAGTAAAAAATCCAAATTCTTACTCTTGTTGTACTGTATAAAGAATCATAAGTTTTACCATGCGCATCCAAAGCAGTCCAACTGAGGGGTGGGCAGCACAGCAAACAAACCCCAACAGGCCCAGATGACCAACAGGTCAAGCAAAGTTTGGCAGACTCAGAACTTTTTGCATTTCATACCCAAAACTGAACATCTACCTTGTGCAAACAGAAACCCAGGTGGAAGGCTTGCAAATCTGAGAAACAGACGCCTGATGCTACAAAGCCCATAAAGCACTAACAAATCTGGTAAAGTGTGCCTTTACAGAGAAAGAAGGAGTATCTGAGCAAAAAACAAAAAAAACAAAAAAAATTGAATTTTAAGGTACCCAAGCAATATACAGTACGTACACAAAAAATATAAAATAAGTGCAAATGCACACCCCAAACTGTTTATTTATACAAAAGTTAAAAAATAGAACAGCAATTGCCAGAAATAAGGCATAAAATAACAGGCCTATCTGCATAGGTTGACCCTTTCTAGAAAACCAGAGGTTTATAAATGTTTATGTAACACCTTCCCGCCTAGCATATAGTAAAATGTTCGCCGGGCGGGAGCACTGTTGTTCTGGGAGGAGGTCATATGATGTCCTTCCAGAATGCACCTTTCATGTGGCCGTTGGGCTACGCAGTGGCACGATCTGTCACTGGCTGTGTCCACCGAACCAATCACAGCAAATCCCATGACAGTTGTAAACAACGGATGTCTTTCTTTCATGCCATCCATTGTATATAATTGTTTTGCTAGCTGTGATTGGTCACAGGGAACACATGGTTCAGACAGGCCAATCACAGCCAATCTCTACCATGTAGTTAGCTTTTTTTTTTTTTTATGGTTCAAACATTTTATTGGAGAACAAAGTAAACAGGTAACAACAATTGGTAAACAGAGTGACAAGATAAGTACAAGCCAGATGCGCTCACAAAATAATGCTTACAATAACCATGGGTTAAACTTAGAAGTAGGTAGATAAGAGGCAACCAGGGGGGCTGTGGCCAGGACTCTGCAACCGGCGTAGCCAACCCATAGGCACCCCATAAAGGGAACACTCTGTGCCCAGGTGGGGAGGCGCGGCCAAGCAGCAGGCGAAGCAAGGGTGAACAAAGCCCAGTAGCTCGGTAGTACATGAGAAGGGATAAATGTGTGCGATAATCCACATGGTAATGCAACTAGACGGGGGAAACAGAGGATACAATAAGTAAAACCAGGAAAAGCAGGCCAAACCAGGGAGCCTGCGGGGTGCACTCTGTAGTTCTTGACAGGCTCAAACCATGTAGTTAGCTTTGACCAATCACAGCTTATTACTAAAAAAGACACTAAATGAACTAGTCTCATTCAGTAAAAATAGTTGCTTATACCATTGAAATTCATTGGTATATGCAATCATAATGTGTAAAAAAAAAAAAAAATCCTGATCACTTCCCTTACTTTTCTTTTTACATACTGTCAGTGTCCCTGATCACCGCCACACCAGCTATATGATAAAACTGTACTGCACTGGTGATAGCATGTAAACATGTAAACTCGCTATGCCTCTTACTAAATACCTTGGACTGTCTACTTTCCAAAGAGGGGTCATTTGGCGGTATTTGTACTCTACTAGCCTTTTTGGGCCTCAAGAAATTAGATAGGATGTCAGTACATCAGGATTGATACATTTTCAGATATGCTGTATATACCATAGTTTGTGGACTCTATAACTTTCCAACAAACTAAATAATATACACTGATTTGCGTTATTTCCACAAAAGAAATGTAGCTGAATACATTTGACCTACATTTATGAAGAAAGATTATTTATTTGCAAAATGTTATAACAGAAATTAGGAAACACATGTTTTACAATATTTGAACATTTTTGGTCTTTCTTTGTTTATTTAGTGAAAAATAAAAAAAACCCAGTGGTGATTAAATACCCTCAGAAGAAAGCTCTATTTGAGTGAAAAAAATGATAAAAACTTCTCATAGGTGCAGTGTTGCATGACTGTGCAATTGACATTCAAAGTGTGACAGCACTGAAAGCTGAAAATTGGGCTGGACAGGGAGGGGTAAAAGTGCCCTGTATTGAAGTGGTTAAAAAAACAAAAATAAATCAAGGTGTATTTTGATATCATTTCAATTAAAACTTTGTTAATAATTGCATAATCATCCTTCTGAAACTTAAATACAAGTGACATTTGGACTTTTTTTATAACCATCTTTACTAAGTTTATTATTAGTCATTACTATAATAGTTCCACTTTTATCAAAGGGTTTTATCATAATGTCACAGTTTTTTTACAAACTTGACAAAGCCTCAGATTGCCTTTAAGGCCTCTTTCACATGTATGCTACTTGTCCTGCGACTTGGGACTGCAAAGTCACATGACAAGTCGTATCCCATGAATTCCGTTGAATACCATTTATATCTGTGCATGTTCAAGCTGCAGCGACTTCAAAGTAGTCCCTGCACTACTTTGGTCTGACTTTGATGCAACTTAAGGTCCAAAGACCTCAAGATTACACAGGAATTGCTTCAAGTCGCGTCAAAGTCGCACGGCAAAGTCGCCTGATTTTCCGATCGTACAAGTGTGAAAGGGGCCTTAATGACATTATATATCCTGGGATGGGACCTGGTTAGATAGTTTTACAGTCTCTGTAGTATAAAGACAGAAATGCTAGCATTGTTGCTCAATAGAGTACATTTCTTTAACCACTTGGCCTCTGGAGCATTTACCCCCTCCATGACCAGGCCATTTTTTTTTTTTTTGCGATATGGCACTGTGTTATTTTAACTGACAATTGAGCGATCATGCAATTCTGTACCCAAAAAAATTATGTCATTTTTTTCCCGTAAATAGAGCTTTTTTTGGTGGTATTTGATCACTGCATTTTTTTTTTCTGCCATGAAACATATACAATAAAAAAATTAAGAAAATTGAATTTCGTCAAAATGTAGGCCAATATGTATTCTGCTATGTATTTTTTATTTAAAAAATCCCAATAAGTGTATATTGATTGGTTTACGCAAAAAATATATGGGAAAAAAAATACCAGTGCGCTACCAAGTGTAAGTAAAGAAGAAAAACTTATATAATGAGTATAGTGATAAAACAAAGATAAAGCTGCCAATCCCTGTAGTGTCACCACATACACTAAAAATTTAAATAGAAAAATATGGAATGGCGCGGCATCTACTAAAATTAAGTGAAAATAAGAAATGAATCTGCATATATAAATACGTGCTAAAAGCGTCTAAAAAATACTAATCAGGTAATCCTAACTGGGCAAATAGATACTAAATGTAAACAAATGTGCAATATATACACAAATAATAAATAATGTGCAACATTCAACATGTGTAGCAAATAATGCAAAATGTCCAGTAGTAATATGAAAAGAGAAAAAATATATGTAGACAAAAAAAATAAAGTATCCAAGTCCAGTGCAAAAAAGTGGCAAAACCAAGAACAAACAGTCAATATCGGTATGTGCTGTGATCAAATGAAATCAAGGTAAATAGTGATTCACCAACAACACTTGACAATCCACCACTGTGTGCAGTGGCCGCTCACCTTAAAATATATATATTGCGCTTTCAAAGGGTCAATCATCAACTGGTTAAGATCATTCCATGGCAGATGCAGCTCAACTCAGACATGCAATGAAAATAGGGGTCATGTATTTTTGTTGAGGTTCTAATGCCTTTAGCTGGAAACGAAACTGCAGGGAAAAGTATGAACAGGATCATATCATCCAGCTATAGACTTCTCCATGTCCCTGCAGTCTCAGGAGTGCCGTTCCATTCTATTTTCTATTCACAAAAATATATATAGTGTCTACAAACTATGGGATATATACTGGAATTTGTTTTCTTTACTAGTAATGGCGGTGATCAGTGACTTATGTGGAGACTACAATATTGCAGTAGACAGTTGGACACTAACATACACTTTTGTCACTTTTTGGAATCCAGTGACACTAATACAGTGATCAATGCTAAAAATATCCACTGTCACTGTACTAGTGACACTGGCTGGGAAGGGGTTAAGCATTTAGGGAGATCAAGGAGTTAAATGTGTGCCTAACCAGTGTTTGTGTACTATGTCTACTGTTTTTACCTAAGGATGTGATGGGTTTTTTCCCTGCTTTGTAGGGAAAGAAAATCCCTCACTTTCCCCTGTCAGGACAGAGCTCTGCATTGTTTACATATGCCGAGCTCCGTCTAGCCTCTCTTCTCGATGATCAGCAGGTGCCGGCAGACATCCATTCACCAGCACCCCCTGATCGGCTTCTGCTGTGACAAATCAAGCATGCGCCCCCTATTTGGAAGTGCAGAATTACATATATATATATATGGTTTGTATTGGTTTATTTTCAGAGTGTTTCAATACCAACTGGACAAAATCCATTACATTGTCTAAATTTTAAGGCAAAAACCTCTATTACTATGGAAAATAAGTATGGAGACAGGGGACACCCCTGCCTTGTTCTTCTATATAGTCTAATGGGGAGGAGAGTAGTCTGTTTACCAAAAGATTTGAATATGAAGAATTATACAATATTCTATTCCATTTCCTAAATACTTCATCAAATCCAAACTCTTTTAAAGAGGTCTGCAAAAACAACCACTCTACAGAGTCAAACACCCTGGCAGTATCCAATGATGCCAAGGCGCTTGACTCAGGAACAAATCCCCTCAATGTGGCCATTATCTGTATTCTACTAATATTTATCGAGGTTGATTTCCCTGGGATAAAAGCTGTCTGGTCACTATAGATAATAGATAGTATTATTACATTTATTATTCCCGCTAAAATCTTTAATAAGATTTTTTAATTATTATTTTGAAGTGATATTAGCCTATAAGAAGAACATTCACTCCTAACTTTAGAATTAAAACTATTGTACAATAAAAATATTTTGGAACAAAAAAAAACTATTGTTGCTTTATCCATAAATTTTGGCAATTGCCCCCAAGAGCCTGAGAGTATACTCCTGTTAATACCAGTGCTATTATATCAATATATTTTTTATAGACCTCTAGTGGTATTTCATCCAGACCAGGGGACTTGCCAACCGCCAAAGAAGATATTGCATTTCTAACCGAATCCTGAGTTATTTCTCCATCCATCATCTTTGCTTGCTCCTCCGTAATGGTCAGGCATTCTAAATCCTGTAAATACTCCTCCACTTCTATCTCTATGAAATTCAACAAGGAGGTCTATACATTGTTACATAATATTTATAAAAGCAGGTTATTTTCTTCTCTATCCCACTTACCTGTAAGAATATTTAATAATAAATATCTTGCGCTCGTACTTATGTCAGAATATTTATACTGCTCTGAATATTGCAGTGTATTTATTCATGGTTAATAAGCAAAGATCTGTGAAAAAGGAGAGTCTTCACCTATTGCCATAAATCAATGTCGTGAATTCTTTTTAATTGATTAATTTCTTTTTAAAAGCATATACCAATCTTAGTGAGTACAGTCTACAGCGTGGAATATATATAAAAATATTTATTCTCAAGACATGCAAACACAATATATGATCAAACAAGAAGTGACACAAAAAGATAACTACAGAAAAAATACTAACTTCAAACAATCAATGCAATGTGATGTTTAGCTCAATTATGAAAGTGAAACTAAAACAAAGTGAAAGTAAAACGAAAACAAAATGAAAGCAAGATTACCATTTCTTCCCAGGTATAGCATAAGCCATAAATTAATGTTCTATATAAACAGACTACAATGGTCTGCGTAATCACATAGCCAAAGTCATTCCACTGCAGATGAAATGAGAATAAGCCATGCAAAACGGAAGACTTAAAATTGCAAATAATGCACTGAATCTGATATTAATAAAAATGTATAAAAACAAAAATCAGCTTTTTAGAGAAAAATATACCATGGCTTATACGGCTGGGATTGTAATCTCATTACCCTTAAATATGCAATATAAAACATATAAGGAAAGAATAAACAATTGTTGAATAAAATCAAATAATACAGCAAGGCATATTTACCACACTTATGGCTGCTGTTACCAGAGTCCTAAGATGGATGCCAGTGAGGGAGGAGTTTCCTCCAAGTTTCAGATGAATGATGGACCAGGAAGTATGTCTGGATGAGTCTATTGAAAAATGTAATAGCGTGTGTGGTGTAAGTGTGAGGTGTGTTGTCAGTAGTGTAATGTGTTGTCTCTATCTCATATCTGGGTTGGTCTTTTATATGGTAAGAACAAAGAGCTATAAAAATTACCATAAGTAAAACCCAGAGGGATGAAACATTATCTCCATTGGCTGGGATATTCTATACCTAAACTAGTGAGGTCAGAGACACACCCCTTTTTATAATTAACCCCATACTTGGTCTAATAAAATTAAGGATGATTCCTCTATATGTAAGATTAATCATAAAACACAACATAAAACTTTGTCCAGACTACCAGTACATACATAAATGTCCACCTGTATTTCCATTATTCATCTTGGCAAGTAATGCCATTTCAATAATTATATTATTTAACACAATATAATATTTTTATATTGGAATATCTCAAATTATCTCAAGACTGCACCTGGTATTTCGTCTCCAGAGGGCAGTATTGTACCGTTCATTAGATTTTGTATTTAATATAATTAAAACAATTTGTTATCTGATGACCTATTGACCTGTCGGCTAGTGAAAAGCAATTACTTATTTGACCATGCCAAAGGGCTGTCAGATATAGTCTAGGTTTGGGAATATTTACGACACCTTGAGCACTAAACCAGTCCAAAGCAATCCTTATATAAACACTCCTACCACATGCCTTAACATGAAGTAATTTGTTTTTAAGACGCACAAGTCCTTACACATCATAGAAAAGTATACTTATATATTATATATCTAATATTATATAAGTATCAAGTTCACACTTCTATATTAATAAGAATACAATGTATTACCGTTAATATACATCTTACATATGATGATGTTTTCTATAAAAACTTATATGGTTCATCTTTAAATGTCTGCTAGAATATACTGGGGTATTGTCCATTGTTATATACTTATAGACAGACTGAGATATCCCCCCTTAACATAGCGTCAGACTGACTAAGTTTTATCTGATCGAGATGTCAAAAGAAATCTATTTACGATTACATAGAAATACAAAGATCTCTGTTGAAACCATAGACCCTTTGTAAGCCTGTGAGAGACATTTTGTTTAACAAGTATATATGAACTTTGTTTCACCTTAAAAACAAGATGGACGCCATCCTGTTCAGAATCTCTTATATGCATAATATGAAATATACATGGCTTTTAAAATTATTTTTCTTTTTACCTATTATTATTTTAATCAACCCCCAATAACCCCGACATACCATTTCCCTCTTCTCATTTCACACTTTTAAAATTGTTGAAGTAGATGTTTGTTGTTTAGTCAAAAAGGCCAGCAATGGACTCAACTGGTTACCCTGTTCAAAATGCAAAAACTTTTTACGCTTATTGTTTGCTATTGACTGGTCTTTGTGTTGACGTAACAAGCTTTGCCACGCAGTCTGTTTATTGTTTGTGGAATTTTATATACAGTATATTCCCTCTCTGCCTGGGCACATTTTTCATCTATTTCCTCCACATTTTTCATCTATTTCTATCTTCCTGTCTTGTGGCACAATTTAAGTATGAAATTGTTTAGTTCTAATCCCGCCTTAAGTATGCCTTGAATGAATCCCAAAAAAGGCCATCCATTTGGCTATCCTCGTGTGCCTCCAAAAACATTTCTAACTGATCAGGAATACGATTCTTGGAGCCAATCTGAGGAAGCCAAAACAGTTGTATCTTTCCAGCCAGGTGTCTCCCTATAGGGCATATTGTAAATTTAGCAAGTAAAGGTGAATGGTCATCAACTCCACCTACAAGATACTCTACTAAATGGACCAATGGCAGGACTTTATCATTTCCCAACAGCAGGTCTAAACACGTTGACACCTTCTTCCTAGTACAGACCAAGAATATGTTTATGCATATCGGTTTCTGACCCTCCATATATCCATCAGTCCTACTTCATTAATAAATCTCCTTAGAGTGCTAGATCTTATTATCTGAGTCTGAGCAGACATTCCATGCCTATCCAAAGCCTGATCCAACCACATATTAAAATCTTGCATGCAAACAACATAAGCTTCTGGGTATTGAGTCATAAACAATACTACTTCTTTCAGTATTTTATAGATTAGCAGGAGGGGGGATTTTATATATATATATATATATATATATATATATATATATATATATATATATATATATATATATATACCCATAACTGTGAATGGGAGAGAATATAGCCTAGCATATGCCAATACATATCTACCTTCTGAATCACTTTTAATTTGAACACACTCCCACTGCACAGATCGATGTATCAATAGTGAAACACCTCTCAAATAGAATGTATGGTATTAATTGGCTACCATGTTGAACCCAAGTTTTTTTTTAAGTATCCAAGATGGTCCTTAGTCAAGTGGGTTTCTTGCAAGCATATTATTTTTACCTGTGTCTTATTTATCATGGAGAATACTTGTATGCATTTTACTGTAGTTTCCAGGTCTCTAACATTTCATGAAAGTAATGTACATATATCTTGCTCCACCCATCCACCCTGAAAATCTCCTTACTCAATGAGTTGTGACAACAACCTGTATACAATTCTTTCATTGTATTTTCATTTGATGCAAACCATATTTCCAAAAGATAATATGAACTGTACCACGTGTACATCCCATACCCAAATTGGAGCATTGTCAGCATATCTAATTCCTACACGCAGGCAATACGTTATGCTCCCGCATTTCCCATTCCAATTCCCAACCTTGACCCAACTTTCTTGTTAATAACTAACAGACACCAAAAAAAATACAAAATAAAACAAAAAGGGGGAAAGGGGGAAATAAAGAGAAAAAAAGGGAATAAAAAGACACACTAGGGACACCAGCATTAAATCAAGTTTGTACTAGAGTCTCTTCCAAGTCTTTGGTGCAGTATAAAGTCCTTAATTAGGTAGTGGCAGAGTATCTTCAAACAATTTAAATACTTTATCATTCCCATTACTTAGCCGTTACTCTATTAAGTGTCCTGACCCACTCCTGGGCCTGGTCTGGAGTAGTAAAGAACATGACCTTATCTTTATCCACGAACCTCAGATGTGCTGGATGGATATGCCATTGAACCATTGAATATATCATTTTTTTCCCCTGGAGTCTTTGTTTAACCTCATTAAAAGTTACCTGTTGCTTTTGTAGTTCCAGGGAAACGTCTGGAAAAATAGACACTTTTCATATTGTATGATCCCCTTCTGTCTTGCTTTATGGAGCACTATATCTGTCTTTACAATTTAGCAGCCTTGCCAAGAGTGGTCTAGGAGGTGCACCAGATTGGGGATCTATAGCTGGTACTCTATGTGCTCGCTTAATTGCCAATGCAGGTGAAAAGTCTACACCAGGGAATAATGATCTCAGCCATTTTTCAACAAATCCCCCTGGATCCGGTTCCTCCACCCTTTCAGGCACCCCAATGATCCTAATGTTGTTGTGCTGCTTACGATTTTCAAATCATCAGCTTTTTGTTGCCACATTGAGACTTTTTCTTCATATGCTGCTTGCCAGGAATTGGTGCCACTGTATCCTGAAGAGTAGAGACTCTATTTTCAACCTTCCCTATGCAGTCACACATTTTTTGCATATCTTGTCTCATTAGCCCAATGTCCACTCATTTTTCCTGTTAATGCTGTATTAATTGCCTGTATAGTATTTAGGAGTTGAGCATTTACCGGCTCAAGTGTGATCTTAGATTGTTTCTTAGTCTGTGAAGTGTTTTATTTTGGGATTTCCAGTTCCGGCTTGTTAGCGCTCCTTGTGTGTGATGGACTGTTTCCTCCCTCCTACTTCTCAGACCTGGAAAAATTTTTGAGCAGCTCCTTCAGTGTCTGTGGGTTTGCTCCAGTGTTTGCTAGTGGCTTACTTACCCTTTGTTGGAGAACCCTATTCCTGTTACCCACAGTACTCATAATATGCAAGGAATCTCTGATCTTGTTCTGGTCGGGTCTGGTAGGATGGTGGGCTATGAGTAAGATAATGCCGGGGACTGCATGCAGTGCACAGAGCTCATGCTATTGTCTTCCATCCATGGCAGTGAAAACCACGCCCCCAATGTATCACTTTAGACACTGACTTTCAATGCACTCCTGAAGAAGTGGACAGTTTTTCCAAGACAAACAGATGAGCAGATATGGAGGTTGAATTACTAATTATCTATAAATGGCATTTACCTCTTCTATACAGACTGGTAAGAGTATACTTTATGAATATTAGTGATTTATAATTGTTTTAATGAATATGGAATACCATTATCCTATTTTAACTTACAGTATGTATGGTATGGTCTGTCAAGTATCGTAAAAGTTTCCACATTTTTATGAGTTTCTTTCTATGAAAGTTATAAAACAAGCAATAAAGGAAACCTTGCCTGAGAGAAATATGGAGATTGCCATTGCTTTTGTCTCTTTTGCAAATTCTAGTGGCCTTGCTGTGATGCCAATAACAAGTATATAAGGACTCCTGACTTCTCTTCTGTCAGGTCAGTGACTTAGAAAGCACTGAAGCCAGAGGGTCAGTATAATAGCTAAGCAACTAACATTTTCAGAAAGGACATCAGAAACTGAAGCGCTTACATGTTTCTGATGAAAGGTTTACTTATGTTTACTTAGGGCACTGAGCCATGGTCCATGTAAGTATTGTAGGGGTCAGCATCAGAGAGCTCCCAACAGATGCAATCCACTCATCAGGGTAAGTTTTAGAGCTTCTTTCCCCCTGCGTACAATAGTGAAATGGCTATTTTAACACAATGCCTGGCCTGGCTATTCAAGCCCAGACTCACTCAGTTTCTTTCCCAGACATCGGTCTACTTCAGGTTCCTGTCTGTTAAGATCTGAATGGCCTTGGGAACAAACACCCTTCATGTCTGCACACATGCCATCTTAAGCTGGTCATACATGTTTAATTTTTTTTAGTTTAGTTAGCGGGCTGAATGAAAAAACAGAATCAATTTCCTCATTTACACATTTGAGGTGGATGGGGAAACCTGCCCTGCTGCGACATCTCAGCGTATTACCAACAGTTGATCAAGCAGCTTTTATCTGATAGGATAGTTGGACAGAAATCCATCGGTAGATTCACTTCTGTTGAACCATAGTGACCACACATGGATTGAAATTCAGTCGGTCACTGCTGAACCAGCCCAATTTGGATGCATGAATGTACAGCTTTAGCAGTAATTGCCTCCACAAGAGTCCCTGACTGAAAGCAAGCTGTCCCCTTAATAATTGTAAGTCCCACCAGTTTCTCATCAGACTCTTCCATTCTTCAAATACTGTCTCCCAGTGTCATCTATTGCATTATTACAGAGAAGGCTGATTTCCACTTCAGCTATCTATTAGGCCTCATTCACACCATACATGCAGAAAAACTGATGGAAAAACTGTACTGTGTAAATTTGACTTGCATAGAATATGTTGGTCGTGTTAACACCATGTGCGAGACATGCATTTTTTTTTTAACAAAGGTCTCTCTGCAAGGGCACAAACAAATACCACACCATAACAATGCTCTCACGTGAGTTTTTTTTCTGCACAGGAATCTGCAACATAAATTCTTTCTCTGCAAGGGAACAAGGAAAACAATTGTTCTCTATGTGCCCTCTCACCACAATGTTGATCTTCACATAAGTAAGAAAACTGCATACAAATTGAGATTTCTGCACAGGAAAAATCGGCACATGATACCAGCGTTGTGGTGTGAATAGGGTACATTGATAATGACTCACTTGCCTCATTTACTTCAGAGCTTTTTAAAAAGCTTAGCAGACTGCAATGTCTGCAGACACAGCCCCCAGCATTCGCAGGCGTGCGTAACAGACCACAATGGTTTAGAGCAGGGGTGGGGAACCTTTTTTCTGCCAAGGGCCATTTGGGTATTTATAAAATCATTCGGGGGCCGTACAAAATTATCAACTTAAAAATGTGCCTGTTATATTTGGTCAAAAAATGTAATTAACTCACCCCTAATGTGATGGCTGCAACTGCTTCTCTTTGGTGAGGTGTGTGATGTTAGCTGGTATTGATGATGTTGCTACTCGCAACTGGTTTTCCAGGTTTGCGTCGGTCAGTCTGGAGCGCAGTCGACTTTGTGGTGGTAAGTTTTAAAAAGAACTGCTGGCGGGTAATGCTGGTGGGTATAGCTGGCTGGTACTGCTGTGGGTACTGCTGGCTCAGGCTGGTACTGCTGGCTTGTACTGTGCTGTGGGTACTGCTGGCTGGTACTGCTGGCTCAGGCTTGTACTGCTGACTTGTACTGTGCTGTGGGTACTGCGGGCTGGTACAGCTGGCTCAGGCTGGTACTGCTGTGGGTATTGCTGACTCTGGCTGGTACTTCTCTGGGTACTACTGGCTCTGGCTGGTACTGCTGTGGGTACTGCTGGTTCTGCTGTGGGTACTGCTGGCTCTGGCTGGTACTGCTGGCTCTGGCTGGTACTGCTGTGGGTACTGCTGGCTCTGGCTTATACTTGATAAAAGAAAAGGAATTGGCAGCACTCCAGGTTGAGTCAAAATCCAGATTTATTGACTGGACATCCAAATTTGGATGTCCAGTCAATAAATCTGGATTTTGACTCAACCTGGAGTGCTGCCAATTCCTTTTCTTTTATCAAGTTTTCACGGAGGCGAGCCGGGGCATGCACCTGTGTGAGTCATCAGGCAATTACACCACCTTGAGCAGTGAGTCCTTGTCTGTTTCTGGCTTATACTGCTGTGAGTACTGCTGGCTCTGGCTGGTACTGCTGTGAGTACTGCTGGCTCTGGCTGGTACTGCTGGCTCTGGCTGGTACTGCTGTGTGTGCTTCTGGTGGGAAATGTTGGCTAGCAGCGGTGCCACGCTGGAGGAAAAGGCGATGTTTCCTGTATTGGTCACAGGCGGAGGGCATTTGATATCACTCCACCTGTAACTCACTCGGACTGTCAGAACGGAGCCGGAACTATACAGGAAGCATTGGCTCCGTTCTTAAAGATCAGCTGAGAGACACAGACTCAGCTGCACGGGGGGCCGGACCAAATAAATTTTAGGGCCGCATACGGCCCCCGGGACGTAGGTTCCCCACCCCTGGTTTAGAGGCAAAAGGAAACTATATGCATGGATGTAGAAGAAGGGCAAATGGGAAGGTTTGTTAGCTAAGCTTAGTACTAACATGGCCCAGCCAGCTATTCCATCACTCTTTCGGGCCAATATCTTTTTACTGGATAAAAAAAAAATGATCTGATTAGAATGAGACCAAATGTTTGTTAGGAGATGAGGAACTTGAGTTCTTAAACTTGGCTAAATAATAACATGTTGGACTTGGCTTTCAAACTCAACGGGATGCCACTCTTCTTAGCTGATCATAATCATCTTCCAGGATGAAATTGAGGAGGTGGACTAACAAAATTTGCTGTACAAACTTTTCTCTGGCTGTTGCTGAACATAGTCACCCTAAAATATCTAACAGTAAAATATCGACTGCATTATTTGCTAGGGGAGTTTACAGCAGTGCTCATTTTTACTGTCTGTGTTCCACTCAGTGCTGAGGCAAAAGAGGTACTTCAAGACCTTTATAAAAACATCTGCTTTACTTCAAAATAGGCACCTAGAGGCTCTCCCAGATTGACAATGCTGCTGTCCAAAGGTGTCTCCATTGCCCCTCCATTTACCACTTGCCTACCAAACACTTTTACCCCCTTTTGGTCCAGGCCAATTTTTAGCTTTTAGTGCTGTCGCACTTTGAATAACAATTGTGCGGTCACGCAACACTGTACCCAAACAAAAAAATATATATTTTTCTTAGTTTCTGTTATAACATTTTGCAAATAAGTAATTTTTTACTTCTTTACTGGGGACTGATAAAAGGCACTGATAGGCGGCACTGATGGGCCCTGATGATGAGGCACTGATAGACGGCACTGATGGGCACTGATAGGCTGCACTGATGGGCACAGATTTGCATGGATGGGACTGCACTGATAATCAGGCCACAGATGATCATTGCCCTGATTATTAATGAAAACGATGTCCTAACGGGCTTGCCATTAATGGCTTTCCTTTCCGATAACAGGCACTGTTTACATATGATCAGCTGTGATTGAACACAGCTGATCACATGGTAAAGGGCTGCCTTAATTGGCCCTTTACTCCGATCTGTGATCAGCTGTGTCCGAAGGAGAGCGCACCCAAAGTGTGCCGCAGGAAGCGCACTGGGGACAGGGTTCTGGGAGAACATCTACTGACGCCATCTTTTGGCTATAGTGCGGTCGGCAAGTGGTTAAAGATGTAGACACCCTAAGTCAGGAATTATTTCATAGGTTGAATCTCATCGTAAATTTAAAAGGAAAAAATACTGATATAAAAAAAAAAAACAAATACAGCTACCACATTTAGGGATTGGTATGATACAATTCATTACATTTTATGTTTTCAGGTTTATTAGCACTTTAAAGAGGCAGTGGTGTGGAAATGGGAGAGTTTGCATCATCTGTTGTGGGCTATATCAGCAAGTGTGGGGAATATGTTACAACAACCATAAAAATTACTATCTACCTCAACCAGAAACCCTGGATAATTGCAGCTGATCACTCTGCTAAAAGCCCATGATTCCAGGTTCAGGTCTGGTAAGCTTAGGGCAGCGGGGAGAAGCCTTATTGCAAGTATGAGAAGAATCAAAGCTAATTATACTCTTGAAATTCAGGGTTATCTTTCCATGAACAACCCATGGAGCATAAGGAGAAGCATAAAGAGCACCATAAATTATACCAGCAAAGATGCAGATTGTCTGAGTGATCTTTCTGTTCCTGATGCTCTGGATGCTTTTTATGCCTGTGAAAATTCCAACTGTTCCCCTAGCTCCAGGACCACCCCTCCACTAGGTGAGCTGTCCATCAGGGGGACCATAGAAAAGAGGAAAATCTCCCTGCACCTCTCCTCTCTGTACAAATTCCCCCAGCTCTCCTCTCTGTACAAATCCCCCCCAGCTCTCCTTTCTGTAAAAATCCCCCCCAGCTCTCCTCTTATCACAAATCCCCCCCCAGCTCTCCTTTCTGTAAAAATTCCCCCCAGCTCTCCTCTTATCACAAATCCCCCCCAGATCTCCTCTCATTACAAATCCCCCAGCTCTCCCCTCTGTGCAATTTCCCCCAGCTCTCCTTTCATCACACATCCTGCAAGCTCTCCTCTCATCACAAATCCTGCAAGCTCTCCTCTCATCACAAATCCCCCCAGCTCTCCTTTCTGTAAAAATCCCCCAGTTCTCCTCTCATCACAAATCCCCCAGCTCTCCTCTCTGTACAATTTCCCCCAGCTCTTTTCTCATCACAAATCCTACAAGTTCTCCGCTCTGTACAAATCCCCCTGGCTCTCCTCTCATCACAAGTCCCCCCACCTCTCTTTTTCCTCACAATTTCCCCAATCTCTCCTCCATGCTAACACACACACACACACACTTTCCCAGTTTTCCTCTCTGCACAAATTCCCCCCAGCCCTCCTCTGTGTACAGTTCTCTCCCCAGCTCTCCTCTCTGCCAAACACCACACACACACTTTCCCTCATATTACATATTACATATTCTCCTCCAACACACTTTCTTTCACAGTGCACTCCTCTCTGAATGAATTCAGTCTCTGGAAAGCTCTCCCCCCTTTTCACTCACAGAAATAGATCCCTCACCTCTTCTGCGGCAACCACTCTCTATAGTATGTGCAGGCTTTTTTTTTCTAGCACATTACAGTGGATCAGAGTGCTCCCCCTACAGAGCTAAGGTGTTTCAGGGCTCCTAAGCTCTGTGCTACATAGTCCGAGTAGACGGAAATCGGGGACAGAAGCTTTCTACCAATCACTGTAGCAGCTGTAAGTTGGGGCCTGGGACCTGAAGACCTCACCAGTGCTCGAGGGCAGCAGCCTTGAGTGCACAGCGCTAGCACAGAGAAGCCAATGAAGGAAGTGAGCTGTGCAGAAAACTTCCTCTACTGGCTTCCATATCTTACATAAGCTATATTGATGTTAAAAATACGGATGATCGAACTTTTGAAAAGTTCGGTTTGACCAGAACACCCGAATTTCCTGAAAGTTCGGTTTGGATTCCAGAACCCCATTGAAATCAATGGGACCCGAACTTCTGGAATCAAAAAACACAATTTTGAAGCCCTAAAACCCAATAAATGCCCCTAAAAAGTGCTTAGGGTTCTGGGTCATGCCCCAGGGACTATTAATCACACAAAAAAATTTCTTAAAAATTGTCATTTTTGATAGAGAGCTAATTATTGAAAAAATTATTGAAAAAAAAATGAGATTTCTTTGGATTTAGTGTCTGGGGGGTCTAAAAAGTGTACCTGTGAAGTTTCAGCTCTGTAGCATGTCCAGAACCAGAAAAAAAGTTTGTTTGTATTAGAATTAATATAGAACAGGGATATGGCTCCGCTATTTTCACACCTTGCCGGTTTTGTAGCAAGCGTTTTTTTTTGGCATTTTTTGGGGGTCTTTGGAGGCAGGTATAACATCAGAACTTCTGTGTAGGGGTACATATAAGCGTGTGTGTATATACAGTGGGTACGGAAAGTATTCAGACCCCCTTAAATTTTTCACTCTTTGTTATATTGCAGCCATTTGCTAAAATCATTTAAGTTCATTCTTCTTCCTCATGAATGTACACACAGCTCCCCATACTGACAGAAAAACACAGAATTGTTGACATTGTTGCAGATTTATTAAAAAAGAAAAACTGAAATATCACATGGTCCTAAGTATTCAGACCCTTTGCTGTGACACTCATATATTTAACTCAGGTGCTTTCCATTTCTTCTGATCATCCTTGAGATGGTTCTACACCTTCATTTGAGTCCAGCTGTGTTTGATTATACTGATTGGACTTGATTAGGAAAGCCACACACCTGTCTATATAAGACCTTCCAGATCACAATGCATGTCAGAGCAAATGAGAATCATGAGGTCAAAGGAACTGCCTGAAGAGCTCAGAGACAGAACTGTGGCAAGGCACAGATCTGGCCAAGGTTACAAAAAGATTTCTGCTGCCCTTAAGGTTCCTAAGAGCACAGTGGCCTCCATAATCCTCAAATGGAAGACGTTTGGGATGACCAGAACCCTTCCTAGAGCTGGCCGTCTGGCCAAACTGAGCTATCGGGGGAGAAGAGCCTTGGTGAGAGAGGTAAAGAAGAACCCAAAGATCACTGTGGCTGAGCTCCAGAGATGCAGTCAGGAGATGGGAGAAAGTTGTAGAAAGTCAACCATCACTGCAGCCCTCCACCAGTCGGGGCTTTATGGCAGAGTGGCCCGACGGAAGCCTCTCCTCAGTGTAAGACATATGAAAGCCCGCATGGAGTTTGCTAAAAAACACCTGAAGGACTCCAAGATGGTGAGAAATAAGATTCTCTGGTCTGATGAGACCAAAATAGAACTTTTTGGCCTTAATTCTAAGCGGTATGTGTGGAGAAAACCAGGCACTGCTCATCACCTGTCCAATACAGTCCCAACAGTGAAGCATGGTGGTGGCAGCATCATGCTGTGGGGGTGTTTTTCAGCTGCAGGGACAGGGCGACTGGTTGCAATCGAGGGAAAGATAAATGCGGCCAAGTACAGGGATATCTTGGACAAAAATCTTCTCCAGAGTGCTCTGGACCTCAGACTGGGCCGAAGGTTTACCTTCCAACAAGACAATGACCCTAAGCACACAGCTAAAATAACAAAGGAGTGGTTTCACAACAACTCCGTGACTGTTCTTGAATGGCCCAGCCAGAGCCCTGACTTAAACCCAATTGAGCATCTCTAGAGAGACCTAAAAATGGCTGTCCACCAACGTTTACCATCCAAACTGACAGAACTGGAGAGGATCTGCAAGGAGGAATGGCAGAGGATCCCCAAATCCAGGTGTGAAAGACTTGTTGCATCTTTCCCAAAAAGACTCCTGGCTGTATTAGATCAAAAGGGGGCTTCTACTAAATACTGAGCAAAGGGTCTGAATACTTAGGACCATGTGAAATTTCAGTTTTTCTTTTTTAATAAATCTGTAACAATGTCAACAATTCTGTGTTTTTCTGTCAGTATGGGGTGCTATGTGTACATTCATGAGGAAGAAGAATGAACCTAAATGATTTTAGCAAATGGCTGCAATATAACAAAGAGTGAAAAATTTAAGGTTGTCTGAATACTTTCCGTACCCACTGTATGTGTGACAGTAAAAAACCCCGCGCTTATGGTGAATGTAAAATCAATCGGTGAATGTATCCAAATGTGAATAAATAGATAAATATATTCAAAGTGTCTGTGCGACTAAGCTGCTTGTAAAAAATTCATATAGAAAAAACTCATATAGAAAAATTAATGTAGCAAAAAATCAAGTCCATACAAGTCCATTCAGGTGCAAATAAAAGTGCTTCTGTGCTTTCTTTGTGCAAAATGGGGAGTACCCCCTGTGGTTTCCTACTTACCACAATGCACTTGAAAAGGAGCATGTAATGAATAAATCCTCATAGTCTTGTAATCCGTTACTATCGCTGGAACAATCCTTAATGGGCCAATATCTCAGAGTTTCCTCATGGAGAAAAAAGAGCCATTCATAGTGAAGTACATTTAACCAGTTTTATTAAACATTCCAGAAAATATACTCACAAACATAATGAACAAACAGGCATGTAAGACACGGCTTAGTGGTTCACTGCTCCCGCAGCGTGCGCTCCACCGGCCGAATGTGATGTGGCAGTCCGCTCAGCCAATCGCTAGACGCGTTTCACTGTCAATCACAGCGTCATCTGTAGCTATCAATGGGACCCGAACTTCTGGAATCAAAAAACACCATTTTGAAGCCCTAAAACCCAATAAATGCCCCTAAAAAGTGCCTAGGTTTCTGGGTCATGCCCAAGGGGCTATTAATCACACAAAAAAAGTTCTTAAAAATTATCATTTTTGATAGAGAGCCAATTATTGAAAAAATTATTGAAAAAAAAAATTAGATTTCTTTAGATTTAGTGTCGGGGGGGGGGGTCTAAAAGTGAAGTTTCAGCTCTGTAGCATGTCCAGAACCAGAAAAAAAAAGTTTGTTTGTATTAGAATGAATATAGAACAGGGATATGGCTCCGCTATTTTCACACCTTGCCGGTTTTGTAGCTGGCGTTTTTTTGGCCATTTTTTGGGCGTCTTTGGAGGCAGGCATAACATCAGAACTTCTGTGTAAGCGTGTGTGTATATATACCCCTATACAGAAGTTCAGATGTTTTGCCTGCCTCCAAAGACCCCAAAAAAATGCCCAAAAAAACCGCCTGCTGCAAAAACACACCTGGGCGTTTTTGTAGCTGGCGTTTTTTGGGCATTTTTTGGCGTCTTTGGAGGCAGGCATAACATCAGAACTTCTGTGTATGGGTATATATACACACACACACATGTATTTATATATACACATACACATATATAGGTGTGAAAGTAGCAGAAACCTATGCTTGCGCTAATGAAATAATTAACACCCATATGGCTTCTCTGCTATAACACCTATATGTGTGTATGTGTATAAATACATATAAGCGTGTGTGTATATATACCCCTGTACAGAAGTTCAGATGTTTTGCCTGCCTCCGAAGACCCCAAAAAAATTCCCCAAAAAAACGCCTGCTGCAAAAACACACCTGGGCGTTTTTGTAGCTGGCGTTTTTTTGGGCATTTTTTTGGCGTCCGATCAGAAGGACGAGACTCCCACCCGGCCGTATATGTACAGTGGCCGGGTGGGAGGTGGTTAAAAAGCCTATTTCATCATTTCATAAATAACATGGATTATTGCATAGGACTTTAGACTGCTCAAATTATATATATTTTTTTGTACAATATTACATGCCGCATAACTAGTAATAATAACATAGCTATGCATTATATCATATAACACTGCGGCATCAGATACAGCTGTAAGAACTCCCATTTTGGTGTTCTGTTCAATGAGAAGTGGAACAAATAAAATCTCAGGAGATGTTAATTTTGTGAACTGGGAGATAAAACAGCATTGGAACATAATTGTATTTGAATTAATATATATTATATTGCACTCCAAAACAATAACAGAAATAAGATGTTACAGACTAATTTCACAGTTCATAGAAACAGCAGCAATTCAGCATGCTTTATGAATACAGAAAATGTAATGCACTTTATGGAATAGCTCAATCTTATAACATTTCACAATACAGATCTGCAAAGTAAAATTACACAATTGCATTAAGATGACACACTGGCTGTATACAACTTTCAAGGACTCTGATGTCTTTTGACCCACCATTGTTATTTCACTCCTGCTAAATATTAATGTGTCTGCTAGGGAGATTTACTCTCTCTGTTTGTCCTGAGGACCTATGTCAGTGGGTAATGGGAAATTCAAAATTTTACAATTGGCACCTGAACAGAATGTGAACAGAAATCTTTGGGGACATCAGGAAGGATCAATGGGGAAATTGAGGAGATTTCTTTTTTCCTCTCACATCCTGTTGTATCTCCAGAACAGAAAATAAATCACTGCTCCCGGCCAAATGTTTTTTTTTTTTTTGGCACTAGTATATATTTACCATGGCAGTGTCTCTACTGGAGTAGATACAGTTGTGCTCATAAGTTTACATACTCTGGCAGAATTTATTATTTCTTGGCCATTTTCCAAGAATATGAATGATAACACAAAAACTTTTCTTTTACTCATGGTTAGTGTTTTGCTGAAGCGATTAATTATCAATCAACTGTGTTTACTCTTTTTAAATCATAATGACAACAGAAACTACCCAAATGACCCTGATCAAAAGTTTACATACCAAGGTTATTTTGACCTAATAACATGCACACAAGTTGACACAAAGGGGTTTGATTGGCTATTAAAGGTAGCCATTCTCATCTGTGATCTGTTTGCTTGTAATTAGTGTGTGTGTATAAAATGTCAATGAGTTTATGGACTCCTGACAGACCCTTACATCTTTCATCCATGTTTCTGGATTCGGAGTCATGGGGAAAGCAAAAGAATTGTCAAAGAATCTGCGGTAAAAGGTAGATGAACTGTATAAAACAGGAAAGGGATATAAAAAGATATCCAAGGAATTGAAAATGCCAATCAGCAGGGTTCAAACTCTAATCAAGAAGTGGGAAATGAGGGGTTCTGTTGAAACCAAACCACAATGAGGTAGAGCAACTAAAATTTCAGCCAGAACTGCCGGGAAAATTGTTCAGGATGCAAAGAAAAACCCTCAAATAACTTCAGGTGAAATACAGGACTCTGAAAACATGTGGTGTGGCTGTTTCAAGATGCACAATAAGGAGGCACTTGAAGAAAGATGGGCTGCATGGTCGGGTCACCAGAAGAAAGCCATTACTACGCAAATGCCACAAAGTATGCCACTTACAACACGCCAAACAGCACAGAAACAAGCCTCAAACATTCTGGCACAAAGTCATTTGGAGTGATGAGACCAAAAATTTAGCTTTTTGGTCACAACTATAAACGTTACATTTGGAGAGGAGTGAACAAGGCCTATGCTGAATTCCATTCCTACTGTGAAACATTGAGGTGGATCGCAGATGTTTTGGGGATGTGTGATCTACAAAGGCACAGGAAATTTGGTCAGAATTGATGGCAAGATGAATGCAGTATGTTATCAAAAAACACTGGAGGAAAATTTGCACTCATCAGCCCAGAAGCTGCACATGGGATGTACTTGGACATTCCAACATGACAATGATCCTAAACACAGGGCCAAGTCAACCTGTCATTGGTTACAGCAGAATAAAGTGAAGGTTCTGGAGTGACCATCTCAGTCTCCTGACCTCAATATCATTAGGCCACTCTGGGGAGATCTCAAACTTGCAGTTCATGCAAGACAGCCCAAGAATTTACAGGAACTGGAGGCTTTTTGCCAGGAAGAATTGGCAGCTTTATAATCTCAGAAGATAAAGAGCCTTGTCCACAAATATCACAAAAGACTATCAAGCTGTCATTGATGTTAAAGGTGGCAATACCAAGTATTAAGAACTGGGGTATGTAAACTTTTGATCAGGGTCATTTGGGCAGTTTTTGTTGTCATGATTTAAAAAGAGTAAACACAGTTTATTGATAATGAATGGCTTAAGCAAAACACTAACATGAGTGAAAGGAAAGTTGTTGTGTTGTCATTCATATTCTCTGAAAAATGGCCAAGAAATCATAAATTCTGCCAGGGTATGTCAATTTATGAGCATAACTGTACATAGGATACAGGGATTTACTGCTGTCTGTCTGTCTATCTATCTATCTATCTATCTATCTATCTATCTATCTATCTATCTATCTATCTATCTATCTATCTATCTATCTATCTATCTATCTATCTATCTATCTATCTATCTATCTATCTATCTATCTATCTATCTATCTATCTATCTATCTATCTATCTATCTATCTATCTATCTATCTATCTATCTATCTATCTATCTATCTATCTATCTATCTATCTATCTATCTATCTATCTATCTATCTATCTATCTATCTATCTATCTATCTATCTATCTATCTATCTATCTATCTATCTATCTATCTATCTATCTATCTATCTATCTATCTATCTATCTATCTATCTATCTATCTATCTATCTATCTATCTATCTATCTATCTATCGAGCTATCGAGCTATCGAGCTATCGAGCTATCGAGCTATCTATCTATCTATCTATCTATCTATCTATCTATCGAGCTATCGAGCTATCGAGCTATCTATCTATCGAGCTATCTATCGAGCTATCTATCTATCTATCGAGCTATCGAGCTATCTATCTATTTATCTACCTTGACTGTTTTACTGCTGCTAGCATTTAGTGAAAATTGCAAACTGCACTTCAAATGTCAAACTTCTATACTCCCATATGCTGCATTTCCAGTTCTAAACACAAAATAATAATATCTGATATTTGGTAACTACAGTATGAATTCATAAAGAAAAAGAGGAAGTATTACAATCCTGGTAATTGGTTTCTATTTCCAGGTGACTGTTGCATAAAACATGATTGTTAATCTATTCTATTTCTTGCACAGAGGATTAAACTAATGTTGAATAGCCAACAAATATTTGATCGTCAAACATAATTGTCTTTCCCTATTTTTCTTTAGGAGTGTTGCCTTTATTATCACAATATTATGTTTGCAATAGGTACTATGTACTGAATACATTCTCAATTTTAAAAGAGGCCTCAGTTTTATTCTGTAGGGCAATGGCACTGAATTCAGCAGCTGAGATTTGAATAAGTTGTATGTTTTTATGGCCTCTGTGGATCGTTTTAATTATTTTGTACCGCAGATAGTACTACCTAACAGCCATACAAAGAGAATCTGGTTGTTTGGCATTGAAAGATCATACCTTTGAATTAGCTTCTTTTTTATACAGCCACACACAGCCATTGTTCCATGCATGTCAGATCATCTCCCCATTACTGCATATCTATATTCATCTGTACTAACTCTATTTATTTTTGTCTTATCAGGAGAGAAAAGTAGAATACCAGATGAAAATCCCAAGTGATATTGACACTGGTCTCCTGCCAGTATTATCATTTGTGTTCACTACAAAGAAAGATTATCACTCAACAGTGCCAGAGATATTTGTCCAAAAATATCTCTCCATATACAGCAGGCTTTAGATGTGGATATGTCATATATTTTTCAGTCATTTAACCTACTGTACTGATCATCTTTTTTTTTTTTCTCTCTGTAATAATGTGTAAAAAAGATGGAATCTTTAAGCGTTCAAACACACTTTTGTGATGCAGTTACATTACATGCAATTGTGTGTTCCAATTCCATTTATTTTCGAATTTTTAAAGGCAACACGGATCCCTATTTTATTTTTAAAATGCTTTGTTGCAGTCTATATTTCCACTGGGGAGATTTCCCATCACTTACTTCTCCCAACAAGAAATGAGTGGACATTTCCCTAATCCAGATGCAGACCTATCAGGGGTGCTATACCCTAAACCCTCTGTCCAAAACTCTAACAAAAATGCTATGGCTGGAGTTGAGCTTTAACCACTTGCTGACCGCCGCAAGTACATATACTGCGGTGGTCAGCCCCTCACAGGCAAAGTGACTTATCGGTACGTCACTAGCCTGTGAGGCTCTGGGGAGCGAGCACGCGCCGCCGGATGCGCGCTCCGGCTCCCGCTCGGTCACGGACCCCCCCGCGCGAGTGCCTGGCGGACCCGATGTCCGCCGGGCACTCGTGATCGTCCGCTACACCGGGAGAAAGGCAGGCGGCTAATGTAAACAAGCCGCCTGTCATTCTCCCCTGTGTAAGAATAGTGATCATACGGTTCTGCTATGTAGGACCGTTGATCACTGTTCTTACACCTCAAGCCACAGCCAACCACAGTTAGAAGCACGCCCCTAGGGACACACTTAACCCCTCCCTCTCAAAAAAAGTTAACCCCTTCACTGCCAGTGTCATTTTACAGTAACAGTGCATATGTATAGCACTGATTACTGTAGTAATGTCACTGGTAACCCCAAAAGTGTAAAAAATGTCAGTCAAGGGTCCGATCTGTCTGCAGCAATGTTGCAGTCCCGCAAAAAAAATCGCAGATCGCCGCCATTACGCGTTAAAAAAAAAACAACAAAAATGACAGAAATCTTTCCCTTAGTTAGTAAACGCAATAACTTTTGCGCAAACCAATCAAAATACGCTTTTTGCGATTTTTTTTTACCAAACATATGTAGCAGAAAACAAATTGGCCTAAAATGTTAAAAAATTTAGATTTTTACATTTTTTTGGGGGAATTTCATATTAAAAAATGTGAAAAATATTGTTATTTTTGCAAAATTGACGCCCTTTTTTTGTTTATAGCGCATGATTTAAAAATCACACAGGTGATAAAATACCCCCAAAAGAAAGCTCTGTTTGTGGGAAAAAAAGGATATCAAATTTGTTAAGGTACAGCGTCGCACGACCGCGCAATTGTCCGTTAAAGTCACGCAGTGCCGAATCGCAAAATAGGCCCTGGTCAGGAAGGGGGTAAAATCTTCCGGGGCTTAAGTGGTTAAAGAAGTTCATAATTTGAAAGAAATCCCCCTGGCTCCTACCGTACTCAGTATTTGTTGGCTGTTTCGGGCAATATTATATGCTCATATTCAGCCAAATGCTTCAAAACTCATTGGACGGCGCTTCACAGTGCAGATGGACAATGACCGGAAGCATACTGAAAAAGCAACCAAAGAGTTTTTTAAGAGAAAGAAGTGGAATGTTATGCAATGGCCAAGTCAATCACCTGACCTGAATCCGATTGAGCATGCATTTCACTTGCTGAAGACAAAACGGAAGGGAAAATGCCCCAAGAACAAGCAGGAACTGCAGACAGTTGCACTAGAGGCCCTGCCAGAGCATCACCAGGGATGAAACCCAGCGTCTGGTGATGTCTTTGCATTCCAGACTTCAGGCTGTAATTGACTGCAAAGGATTTGCAACCAAGTATTAAAAAGTGAAAGTTTGATTTATGATTGTTAATCTGTCCCATTACTTTTGATCCCTTAAAAAGTGGGAGGCACATATACAAACTGTTGTTATGCCTACACCGTTCACCTGATTTGGATGTAAATACCCTCAAATTAAAACTCGAAGTCTGCAGTCAAAGCACATCTTGTTTGTTTCATTTCAAATCCATTGTGGTGGTGTATAGAGCCAAAAAGATTAGAATTGTGTCGATGTCCCAATATTTATGGACCTGACTGTATATATATATATATATATATATATATATATATATATATATATACATATAAATATAATATATGTATACATACATATATATATAATATATATCAGGGCTCAAAATTTAAAGTCCTGAGCTACTAGCCAGGCCTGAAGGGTTACTCGCCACCAGGTGCCCCACCTAACTCCTACCCTGCCCCGCCCCTAATTCCGCCCCTAAACACGCCCCTAAACACGCCCTCATAAATTATCTCATAAAATTACAC
The DNA here is from genome assembly GCF_965119305.1 of Pelophylax lessonae. NCBI lineage: Eukaryota > Metazoa > Chordata > Amphibia > Anura > Ranidae > Pelophylax > Pelophylax lessonae. The sequence continues at coordinate 138,596,191 of NC_138774.1, forward strand.
TGTTAAATGTTTTTGCATTAATGCAGAAGTTACAAAAATAAATATTAACAACAACGTTTTCAGTGCCCATCAGTGCAGCCTAATCAGTGCCCATCAAGGGTCTGGAACTCCCCAAAACACCCTCCTAGTACCCCCCCCCCAAATTTCACCTCCTAGAACAAATCCTACCCGTCAAATCCTCCCCCCATCAAAATTTTCCCCTAGCACAAAAAAACCCCATTATTCCTACTGGCACAACCCCCCCCCCCCGAATACCCCCTTTTAACTGCCCCAAGACTTCCTGTTCTGGCACAAATCCATCCCCCCCACCCCATTCCAATAATCTCTTCAAGGACGATCCCCAAATCCCCACTCCTGGCACAAATCCTCACCCCCTCCCCCAGCACGAATCACTCCTCCTAGCACCCCCCCCCCCCAATTCCCCTGCTAGAAGAAATGTTATATTGTCACCTCTCAAATTCCCCATTCCAGCATAACCCACCTCCCCCCCATATCGATCCCACCTAGAAGTAATCATCTTCTCCCCACCCCTCCCAGTACAAATACTTTTTGGGGGATTGTCCTTGGGGGGGGGAGGGAATAAGAGAATTTGTACTAGGAGGGGTGGGGAGAAGATTACTTCTAGGTGGGATCAATATGGGGGGGGACTGTGCTGAGATGGGGGGTTGTGCTAGGAGGGGGGGGCTGTGCTGAGATGGGGGGGTTGTGCTAGGAGGGGGATTGTGCTGAGATGGGAATTTGGGAGGTGACAGGATAAGATTTGTGCCCCCAGTGCAGTTCTCCCTTTCCTCCAGCATGCAGACCTCAGATACAGCGTGGCACATCCCTCTGTGATTGTCCTCTTCTGAGGCTCCTTCTCTTCATATGTCAGAGCGGAGGAGGAGTGGAGGAGGAGCCTAAGAGAAGCCTATTCCTATAGCTTTGCACGGACAGCTGGCGGGAGAGATGCGGCTGCAGAAGCAGAAGGGGAAGAAGATTGCGGCTCAGGAATGACACTGGATGTCAGATGGGACTATACAGAGTTTGTTACCCGCCCCCTTTCCACATTGCTTGCTTTGACTCGGAGGACAGGGGATAACAAACTCTGTATAGTCCCGATCTGACATCCAATGTCCTTCCTGAGCTGCAATCTTCTTCCCCTTCTGCAGCCTCATCTCTTCCGCCAGCTGTCCGTGCAAAGGTTTAGGAATCGGCTTCTCCTCTCCACCTCCACTCCGACTATTTAAGGTGAAAAGAAGTCCCGATCTGACGACCGCTATTGACAGGCCCCCTCCACCTCCCATACTACAGGCGCCCAGGGCAGCCGTCCGCCCCCCGGCTCTGGCCATAACATGAGATGATCGGCTTACCCCCTCCATCAGTACTGCTGGCCGCATAATGTCAGAGCGGCGGAACATCCCGCTGTAACAGCTTGTAATTGGCGGGCGCTCGCCGACATACACAGTCCCGCCTCCTAGCCCGGCTTCTTTGATTGACGTCGCACGTCCTGGTTGGCCAGGTCTTCTGTCTATCAAAGAAGCCGGGCTAGTAGGCGGGACTGTGTGTGTCGGTGAGCGCCCGGCAATTACAACTAAAGCTGTTACAGCGGGATGATCCGCCACTCTGACATTATCCGGCTTTCCTCTCCTCTCTTCCCCAGAGCTCGCCAAACATAATTTTCCACTCTGGTTGATACAGGGGCCACGGGGAATTTCATTGATACCACTATAGTATCATGTAATAAAATTCCATTTATGCATAAGACAGTGCCTGTGTCCATGAGGGTTATTGATGACACAGTATTAAATACAGGTCCTGTCACAAAACAAACACAACCAATCCCAGTGGCGGCTGGTGCTCAAAATTTTTGGGGGGCGCAAAAAGAAAAATGTAATAGGTATTGCTTCGCGTCAAAAAACGCAGTAAAAAATCGCGTGACTTTGAAGTCATGGTACAGGCATGGCACAGGTGATGGTATAGGCATGGCATAGGTGATGGTACAGGAGATGGTATAGGCATGGCACAGATATGGTATAGGCATGTCACAGGTCATGGTACAGGAGATGGTATATGCCCCCTTTCAATGCAGAGACCAGTGTACATGCCCCCTTTCAATGCAGAGACCAGTGTACATGCCCCCTTTCAATGCAGAGACCAGCGTGCGTGCCCCCTTGAATGCAGAGTTCAGCGTGCGTGCCCCCTTCAATGCAATGAACATTGTGCTGTGGCCCCTTCAATGCAATGAACACTGTGCTATGCCCCCTTCAATGCAATAAACACTGTGCTGTGCCCCCACAATGCAGAGTTCAGCGTGCATGCCCTCTTCAATGCAATGAACAATGTGCTGTGCCCCCTTCAATGCAATAAACACTGTTCTGTGCCCCCTTAAATGCAATGAACACTGTGCTGTGCCCCATTCAATGCAATAAACACTGTTCTGTGCCCCCTTCAATGCAATGAACACTGTGCTATGCCCCCTTCAATGCAATAAACACTGTGCTGTGCCCCCTTCAATGCAATAAACACTGTGCTGTGCCCCCTTCAATGCAATGAACACTGTGCTATGCTCCCTTCAATGCAATAAACACTGTGCTGTGCCCCCTTCAATGCAATAAACACTGTGCTGTGCCCCCTTCAATGCAATGAACACTGTGCTTTGCCCCCACAATGCAATGAACACTGTGCTATGCCCCCTTCAATGCAATAAACACTGTGCTGTGCCCCAACAATGCAGAGTTCAGCGTGCATGCCCCCTTCAATGCAACTGTGCTGTGCCCCCTTCAATGCAATGAACACTGTGCTGTGCCCCCACAATGCAGAGTTCAGCGTGCATGCCCCCTTCAATGCAACTGTGCCACAGCATTGTACCCCAATGATTGCAGAGCGCCACAGCATTGTCCCCCAATGATTGCAGAGCGCCACAGCATTGTCCCCCAATTATTGCAGAGCGCCACAGCATTGTCCCCCAATGATTGCAGAGCGCCACAGCATTGTACTCCAATGATTGCAGAGTGCCCACAGCATTGTCCCCCAATTATTGCAGAGTGCCACAGCATTGTCCCCCAATTATTGCAGAGCGCCACAGCATTGTCCCCCAATGATTGCAGAGCGCCAGCATTGTACCCCAATGATTGCAGAGTGCCAGCATTGTCCCCCAATGATTGCAGAGTGCCAGCATTGTCCCCCAATGATTGCAGAGTGCCAGCATTGTCCCTCAATGATTGCAGAGTGCCAGCTTTGTACCCCAATGATTGCAGAGTGCCAGCATTGTCCCCCAATGATTGCAGAGTGCCAGCATTGTCCCCCAATGATTGCAGAGTGCCAGCATTGTACCCCAATGATTGCAGAGCGCCACAGCTCACTTACCGGTGGTGATCGAGTCTTCTCTTCCAGTCCAGATGACCTCCACTCCTCTGGAGACGCTGCGCGGCTGCGGCCTGGTGAGGTGACTGCCTGGTCGGGTCGTCCGTCTCTCTGAAGCCGATTCCGGTCTGCTCTCCGAGTCTCCGCTGAGTCCGCTCCGCTCTGCAGTGCCCGTCCGTCCACCGCACTGACTCGTGACTGACGTACGCGACGTCAGCGGGGTCACGGGTCAGCATCGGATGTCCTGGATGATGATTGGTCCAGGCTGGAGACTGGACCAATCACAGCCAGGACATTCCGAAAGTGGGGGTTTCCTATCGCTGTACCCTGCGCCCAGGTTACGCCCCAGAAGGCAGCCAATCGGCGCCTCTTCTGGGTCGTAAACCCCACCCCCCACAGCCTCCACATAGGCCGGCGAACACAATTTTTTTTTTTTTAAAACTTTATTGATCTTTTTGTAATTTTTTTTTTCTTTTCTTTTTTTAGGGGGGGGGGGGCGGCGCCCTGGCGCCCCCTATGCACAGGCCGCCACTGACCAATCCTGACTATAATCATGAACAACCACAGGGAATTGATATCATTTGACATCATATCTTCTCCCCGTTTCCCGATCATTTTAGGCCTACCCTGGCTATTAACACATAAATCCACTTTTCTCTGGGAGTCCCTCAGCTTGCAATTCAATTCCTTGTATTGCAAGGAGACCTGTTTAATCTCCCTCAACACATACCCCGCATATGCGTTAAACAACGCAGAGACGGAAACCTCGATACCACCTCCCTATATGGATTTCAGTGACGTCTTCTCTAAAAAGAAGGCTGAAGCACTACCACCCCATAGGACCTATGACTGTACCATAGAACTTCTACCAGACAGATACCATTTGGACAAATTTACCCCCTTTCACAACCTGAGTTGGTACATTTAAAACAATACCTTGATGAGAACTTGAAGAAAAGGTTTATACGGCCCTCCACTTCACCTGCAGGGGCCGCAATGTTTTTCGTCCGTAACAAGGATGGAAGTCTGCGGCCTATAATAGACTACAGACAATTGAATAAAATTACAATTAAGAACAGGTACCCACTTCCATTAATCCCTGCACTTCTAGAGCGGTTACAGGAAGCTACAATTTTCACAAAGCTTGTTTTAAAGGGCGCTTACAATCTCATCCGCATCAAACATATGGATGAATGGAAGACAGTTTTCCGAACTCGGTATGGCTTATATGAGTACTTAGTGATGCCATTTGGCCTCTCCAACGCCCCCTCAACTTTCCAATATTTTATCAATGATGTTTTTTTTCGAGACCTCCTAGACATCTGCGTGGTTGTTTATCTTGATGACATATTGATTTATTCCAACAACCTTCAAGACCATCGCAGACACGTTAGATGGGTATTGGCTAGGTTAAGAGCTCACAACTTGTATGCCAAGCTTGAAAAATTTATCTTTGAAGCTGAAAAGATCTCCTTCCTTGGTTACTCCATTTCCAGGGAAGGAATTCAGATAGAAAACAACAAGGTTGATTGTATATTGAACTGGCCAACACCAAACAGTAGAAAGGCAGTTCAAAAGTTTCTGGGATTCTCCAATTTTTATAGGAAGTTCATACGGAATTTCTCCCACATTGCTAGACCTTTGACCCTCTTAACCAGTAGTAAAACCAAATTTCTATGGAATAGTCAAGCCCAAGAGGCGTTCCTAGAACTTAAAACCAGATTCTCTTCGGCACCTATTCTCAGATTACCTGATCCGAATCTGCAGTACATACTTGAGGTTGACACCTCTCAGGTTTCAATCAGAGCAGTACTATCCCAAATACCCAACTCTTCCTCACCAATACATCCAGTTGCATTCTTTTCCCACACATTAACCGGCCCAGAACAGAATTGTCCAATTGGCGAAAAAGAACTTCTAACCATTAAGGCTTCTTTAGAGAATTGGCGTCATTTATTAGAGGGTACTATACTACCGATAATTATCTACTCTGATCATAGTAACTTACAGTCCATACAGCGAAGTAAAACTTTGTCCTCCAGACAGATAAGATGGGCGTTCTTTTTTGATAGATTTAATTTCAACATAACGTATAGGCCAGGATCTAAAAATGGTAAGGCTGATACCCTATCCAGACTAGTTGAAGGGTCGTCCTCCAATTCTTCTTACAATAACATAATACCACAAGAGAAATTCATTAATGTTTTTGACTCACTCAAAAAAGAGTTTAAACAAGCCCTCTTACAGGAACAACCCCAAATAAAGTTACAGAGTGATGATGAAGGGATTCTTTATAAAGGGTCAAAACTCTATGTTCCCACAACACTCCGCATTAAGATTTTGCATATCAACCATGATTTCCCTCTCGCTGGACATCCCGGGGTACGGAAAACTTTGGAATTAATACAAAGAGATTATTGGTGGCCTGGGTTGTACCAGACTGTTCGAGATTATGTTGGTTCTTGTGAAACTTGTCCACGGTCCAAACATGACACTGGTTCACCATTTGGTCAGCTTATTAACTCACCCATACCAAGTAAACCTTGGGAGGCTCTTTCCATGGATTTTGTTGTGGATTTACCCTCTTCAGGTGGTTACACCATAGTGTTTGTTGTGGTGGATACCTTTACTAAAATGGCTCATTTCATTCCGCTTAAAAAACCTCCCACAGCAAAGTAAACTGCTACAGCCTTTATTGGATAAATAGTGAGATTTCATGGTCTAATATAACAAAAAACTATCAGCGCAAAACCAAATATGTGATATAACACTCAAAATAGGTAAAAACACTGTGCGTGAATAATGTACTAAAAAAGTGCTTGAATATCACTGTGCATAAAACATATATAGCCGGCAGCATACACCAATCGTGTTCACATCCCACAATAAATCAAAATAAATACAAAAAATGTGCTGCGCCAGACGTGCACCAATAAACATAAATGATGTTAATATAATCAATATCTGAAGTCCATACAAGCTGTGATTGTGCTCAAAATCCAATAAATGTGCATTAGTGTCCAAGTGTCCAAATCAGAAATGCAATCTGGTGAAAAGTGCACACCAATCTGTGAAATCCCTCCACCTGCTAGATTGGCCTCTCACCTCCAAAAAGGACCCAGACGGGCCAGCAAAAGCATATACTGAGGATATCAGACTCCTGGAAAGACACTCCAGCCTCTCACCTCCGGAGGTCTCAAGACACGGGACATGCGATGCAAAATATAAAAGGGAAAATATAGTGCTCTCCGTTTCAACAATCAGGCTTTATTGAGGAAAATAGAAGTTTACTCACATGTACAGGGCACTTCACCGTGCCTGCTGTTATGGCAATAATAGCACGTGTCACTCGAGAGATGTTCGGCGTCGGTCACGCAAGCTCCGCCCCCCCTATACGCGTTACGACGAGCGTATGGCTCCAACGTCTTCCTCAGTAGGGGTGGCTTGTGCGTGCCAAGCCTCTCTTTAAATAAGTATGCCTAGAGGTGGATTGGTTAGTGGACCTCTGCTCCTCCCATTGTTCCTAGCACTACGCTGGACACCAGAACCGAAGATACAGGCACTTCCTCTTCGGTGTCACTGGTTAATAATGCTAATGGGGCAGTTTTATTTGATTAGCGGTGCAATGCACATATATTAATCAACTCGGAGATCGCGTGCCATCGCCCACATCTCTCTAGTGCTATATATAAAACATAATATAACAATGCCAAATATTAAAATACATGTATTTATATAAAAACATCTAAAATATATATATATCAGGCTACAATCATAAAATATTAAATACTCATAAAATATGCATAAAATTACAAGAACAATATAATAAAATATGTTAATATGTTAAAATATATCCTAAAATTCATTCTTAATAAAACAAAAAGCCTCAGATATCTAAAATACATAATGGAGTGTCATTTATTGCTAATGAAGCAGTTAAGGTCGAAATCCTTATTTAGATCTCTGGGTGCCAAAACTTTGGCCTCATAGACCCAGAAGGATTCCCTCCTGCTCAACTGGCGGATGTAATTTCCTCCTCTCCAATGAGGTTGAACATGCTCTATCCCCCAAAATTTCAGGGAATTGGGGTTCCTATCATGAAATTCCCTGAAATGTTTTGATACATTATGTGAGACTTCCCCCTTTTTGATGTTGGTTATGTGTTCCCCTATTCTCACATTTAGGGGTCTGGAGGTGCGGCCCACATATTGGAGTCCGCACCCACATTCCATCATGTAGACAACTCCAACAGTGGTACATGTTACCAAGTCTTTGATCTGGTATTGCTTGCCTGTACTTTTGCATATGAACGACTTCCTTTTCTTGACATTGTTTCTCGCCAATCGGCAAGCCCTACACTTGCCACATGCGTGAAAACCTGACAGGAACTGGAAGATCATATTTTTCCTGGGTTTAGGAGGGTTTATTACTCCCGGTGCCAGCCTGTCCTTCAAGATGGGCGCTCTTCTGTAAATGAAGCCAGGTTTCTCCGGGAGATGGGGTCCTAGGATTCTGTCTTGTTTTAAAATATCCCAGTGTTTGGTGATGATACGTTCAACCTGTCTGTGTTGGACGTTGAAATCAAACACCAATTTAAAATTATTGGTGTTACTCTTCTTAGGTGGGGCCATTTTATTCTTTAGAAGCTCTGTTCTATCTAGTGACGATACTTGTCTTAAATCCAAATTCACTTTTTTCATATCATACCCTTTAGCCTGAAATCTGTCTACCAATATTTTGGACTGTGTCGTATAATCCTCCTCCTTTGAGCAATTCCTCCTGATTCAGATAAGCTGTCCCCTCGGGATATTGAAAAGCCAATTCCTATGGTGGCAGCTATCGATAAGCAGGTAGGAGTTGCGGTCGGTAGGCTTAAAAAAGTTCCTTGTGTGTATTTGACCTTCTTTTATAAAAAACTCTAGATCTAGGAACTGTATTCTTTCCTTACTTTCAGTCCATGATAGTAAAATATTCCTATTATTAAAATTCATCCTGGCTTTAAAAATATTAAAAGACATAATATCTCCCTCCCAAATCATAATCAAATCATCTATAAATCTTTTGTAAAAAATAAGTTCTGGGGGTCTGTTAGTTAAAATCTCCTCTGCTTCCCACTGGGCCATAAATAAATTGGCTACACTGGAGGCAAACCTTGCCCCCATCGCCACGCCTTTGGTTTGTAAAAAGAAATCCCCGGCATACCAAAAATAATTGTGTTTCAGACAGAAATCCAAACTGTCCAGCAGAAATTCTACATGTTCTTCCTCCAAATCGGATTCTTCCAGGGCCCATTTCGCTGCCCTCATTGCGGCATCGTGCCCTATAATAGTATAAAGGGAACCTACATCTGCCGTGGCTAGGATGCAGTTCTCTGAGATGGAAAGGGTCTGTAGATTCTGTATGACATGTTTGGTGTCTTTAATGTATGCTTCCGTGCGGGTAACCAATGGCTGTAAGTAAAAATCAATGTATTGGTCCAGTCTGGAGCTCAGGGAGTCAATTCCATTGATAATTGGTCTCCCTGGAGGTTTTTCTACAGACTTATGAATTTTGGGAAGGAAATAAATAATAGGGGTACGACAGGCTATGGGGTTCAGATAAAGTGCTTCTTTTTTGTTTAAAATGGCATCATCCAACCCATTCTTGATCAGTTCATCCAATTCTTTTTTGTATTCATTCAGTGGGTCACGCCTTAAATGAGAATATGTGTTCAGGTCTGAAAGTTGCCTTTTCATCTCGTTGGTATAGTATTCAGTACTCATAACAACGATCCCTCCTCCTTTGTCCGCTGGTCGTATTACCAGCTGCTTATTCGCTTCCAAGCTGGCAATACCATTTCGGATCCATTGGGGGTCCTGAACTTTCCTAACTTTTAGTCATTCGATATCATGTGATACCAGATTCTTAAAGACCTCCATGTATTTACTGTCTTTATTTGGTGGGTTGAAGACTTATTTATTATTTAAAGTGGAGTGATGTGTTCTCTCACTATTCATGGGGCGGTTGTCTGGTTTGGATTTTTTTCTGATTTAGACTCCTCATGTATTTTTGTAAATTAACATAAGTGTCAAATTTACTTAAATTTTTAACTGGGGCATATTTTAACCCTTTATCTAAGACTTTTGTTTCTTCCTTACTCAAGGGTATACAGCTGATATTAAAGATACCTGCTCCTATTGGCTCTTGCTTTTTTTGGAGGCGTCGACCTGCTCGTCGTCCTCTTTTTCTTTTCTTTTTTCCCCAGATTGTTTTCCAATGGATCCCCTGTACCCCCACAGGGCACTGGGTTTCCCTAAAAAAACATCTGTGGGTTTGTTTATGACTGGTGGGTACAATGGAGAGAACCTATTTGTGGTAGGAATTTCATATGAAGTAGAGGGGCGGGGGGATTCATATACCGACTCCGCCCTCCTATCTCCATATTGGTCCTGAGTCCTCCTCGGTTCTTGGTAGTACCAATTCTCTTGTGTTGGTTGATAGGGGCCATTACCCTTCCCTTGTACCTGTTGATACGGGCCACTATTCTTTTGTGCCTGTTGGTATGGGCCATTATTACCTTGTATTTGTTGAGAAGGGCCCCCATTATTCCTCCATTGACCTCTACCTCTTCCTCTGGATCCACCTCTTCCTGCTCTTCTCCCCCTTCCATTACCCCTCTGTGGGGGATGGTAGGTGGGTGCAGGACTGTTATAAGATTCATGCCTTGCAGGAGCAGGTGGTGCTCTGCTCCATACAGGGGGTGTCATATCTACTCTCTCAGGTGTACTGTCACGGGATAATGGTATAGAATTACTTTGTAAATCCTTTTGCCATTTAAAAACTTCATTACCTCTATAATCGTTCATATCCCTAATGAACTTTTTCCTCTTTTTCTCCTGAGTCTCCTTATCAGCTTTTTCCAATTTTTTCTTAAGGTCTGTCGCCAATTGGCTGAACTCAGGAGAATCTTTTAATGGTTCTAATTTCTTTTTGAGCTCCGCTATGCTAGATTCAACTAACAACAATTTTTTCCGTTTGCGTTTAAGCAAAAACCCAATTCCCTGAAATTTTGGGGGATAGAGCATGTTCAACCTCATTGGAGAGGAGGAAATTACATCCGCCAGTTGAGCAGGAGGGAATCCTTCTGGGTCTATGAGGCCAAAGTTTTGGCACCCAGAGGTCTAAATAAGGATTTCGACCTTAACTGCTTCATTAGCAATAAATGACACTCCATTATGTATTTTAGATATCTGAGGCTTTTTGTTTTATAAAGAATGAATTTTAGGATATATTTTAACATATTAACATATTTTATTATATTGTTCTTGTAATTTTATGCATATTTTATGAGTATTTAATATTTTATGATTGTAGCGTGATATATATATATTAGATGTTTTTATATAAATACATGTATTTTAATATTTGGCATTGTTATATTATGTTTTATATATAGCACTAGAGAGATGTGGGCGATGACACGCGATCTCCGAGTTGACTAATATATGTGCATTGCACCGCTAATCGAATAAAACTGCCCCATTAGCATTATTAACCAGTGACACCGAAGAGGAAGTGCCTGTATCTTCGGTTCTGGTGTCCAGCGTAGTGCTAGGAACAATGGGAGGAGCAGAGGTCCACTAACCAATCCACCTCTAGGCATACTTATTTAAAGAGAGGCTTGGCACGCACAAGCCACCCCTACTGAGGAAGACGTTGGAGCCATACGCTCGTCGTAACGCGTATAGGGGGGCGGAGCTTGCGTGACCGACGCCGAACATCTCTCGAGTGACACACGCTATTATTGCCATAACAGCAGGCACGGTGAAGTGCCCTGTACATGTGAGTAAACTTCTATTTTCCTCAATAAAGCCTGATTGTTGAAACGGAGAGCACTATATTTTCCCTTTTATATTTTGCATCGCATGTCCCGTGTCTTGAGACCTCCGGAGGTGAGAGGCTGGAGTGTCTTTCCAGGAGTCTGATATCCTCAGTATATGCTTTTGCTGGCCCGTCTGGGTCCTTTTTGGAGGTGAGATTACATGGTCTCCCATTCTCTTTACGCTCTGATAGATGTTCACAGTTTGTTTCAAAATTTTGGAAATCTCTCTGTTCTGCTCTTCAAATTGAACATCAATACTCCAGTGCGTATCATTCCCAGACAAATGGGCAGACAGAGCGACTTAATAGAGTTTTGGAACAATACATTTGTTGCTACTGTACTCATCTACAGGATGATTGGCATATATTCATTCCTCTTGCGGAGTTTGCGTACAATAATACGATTAGCTGCACTATAGAACAAACCCCTTTCTTAGCAAATTATGGGTACCACCCATTGTTTTTTCCATCACAAATGTTACCCTCCAACAATCCAGCTTCTCAGGATTATCTGCAATCCCTACAGGATATCCATGACCACTTAAAAAAGAGTATTTCCCAAGCCCAACTCCGTCAAAAAAAGGTATTATGATACTAGACGGAGACCCGCTCCTCCTTATAAAGTTGGAGACTTGGTGTGGCTATCCACTAAGAATTTATGCCTCAATACACCTTCTAGAAAATTCAGCAGTCTCTTTATTGGACCGTTTCCTATTCAAAAAATTATTAATCCATCGGCTGTGCGGTTACATCTACCCACTCACTTAAAGATTCATCCGACATTCCATGTTTCACCATTCAAACCTCATAAAGCAAACAATTTTCCGAATAGAACATTACCCCCAGAACCCCCTGTACTAGTTGCTGGACAGGAAGAGTTTGTGGTTCACTCCATCTTGGATTCTAGAATTAGAAGAAGGAAATTACAGTATTTAATTCACTGGAAGTCCTATGGTCCTCACAAGGATTCATGGGAGGATGCTTCTTATGTACACGCTCCCATACTGGTTCGTCGGTTTCATTCACATTACCCTCATAAACCAAAGACACCTTAACCCCCCGGGGTGGGTTCCTTTGGTGGGGGGGGTCCTGTAACAGACTTACCTAACTTCCTCTTCCTCGTTCCATGTTACCTGACTTCCTGTTCCTTGTTTCATGTGTGGCCCCACCCATCCTTTACTTAAGGCGTGAACTTCATTCCCTCAGTGTCTCAGCAACACATCAGATGCCGATGATCAGCTCCCTCAAGCCGTTCATCACCTGTGACTGTATTAGACTGCCTCCATCCTTCCTCCTTTCTACACAACTTTCTGGATCACTGCTCCATCTACTGGCAGAACAGTGTACTACAATTTCAGCTAAACTGCAGTTTCCCATTAAAGAGGAAGTAAACCCTCCTCTGACACTTTTACCTATAGGTAAGCCTATAATAAGGCTTACCTATAGGTACTGTAAATATCTCCTAAACATGTACCGTTTAGGAGATATTTACCTTACATGCAGCCAGTGACGTCACTGGCGCATGCGCTCTGAAGGAACGGCCGCTCGTGCCGTTCCTTCAGAGCCCTGTGCCGTGACCGTCAGCTCCCATGCGAGTGCGCGGGAGTGACGTCACCGTGGCTTCCGGCCAATCAGATGGACGGATGCCGTGATCCCGGAAGACGGGCGACTGGACATGTCGCCCGTCATAGAGGTAAGCAAGCTGCTCGGTGGGGGCTCGTTCTAAGGTAAGTATTTGATAATGAGCTAGTATGCGATGCATACTAGCTCATTATGTCTTTCTCTTTCAGGATGGAAAGAAAAAAAAAACATTTTTTTTAGGGTTTACAACCTCTTTAACTCAGCTAAACGGCAAGTATATTTCCTTGAGCTAAATTGTTTCCTCTGCTAAAAATGTCTCACTGTGATGTTACTGTAGCCTGTATGACCAAAAATCACATTGGTAAACATAGCTTTACAGATTGCCTGAGTGCCGATCAGATAGACTCTAGTGTGTTAGGCCAGCTTTGCGCCAACTAACTATGTCCTGCACTAACATGTGAGACCACTGGATGTGCAGTATAAACTGTATGTAGCTAAGACTACATATAGCATATGGCATTGTGTTTCGAGTTTGAGCCAAAACTTCCTGTCTCATACCCGGAACACACTAAAGTCTATCTGATCCTCGCTCAGCCAATCAGAGAAATCTTGGGCCAGCTTGGCCCAAAACTATGTAAAGTGTAGCAAAAGTTGGATTTCAGCTTTAAGCTGCACCTCTTTTAATTTGTTATTTTTCCTTCTACTAAGAAATCAAAGCAGAGATTTCTCATACCATAAATCCTGAGTCTTCAGACTACTAAGTGCAGTATACTGGTGATGAAAACACTCATTCATGAATCAAAAGTGTTAGAGCTAAAAGTCCAGGTGCCATTGACCTAGCAGTACTAGCAACAAATATTGCCCATGTAATTTCTTCGATGCTGAAGGCCTCTTTCACAACAGTAATGCAAAGAATGCATTCTATATGCCTGATTTATAGTTGCATAACATCTAGAAGCATCTATGATAATGTTCAGGCTTTTGTCACTTGAAAATATTGTACATTTTTATAATTCGTTCCATTTTTGCACAGAAAACATCTTCACATAACAGAGTTTTATTCAATTTCCCATAGGAGCCCAACAAAAACAACAGCTTTTTCTTGCAGAGAATATCAGTGCTGAAAGCACAAGGCGTTCACATAAAAAATAAAATAATAAGTATCTGGTCGAAGTAATGCGCTCACAGTGAGAAGATTTTTACTGAGAACCAACTAGTGCAGGAAGCATCACAAGAGGGGAAGATATTCCCTTTGAAGCCTCATTCCTTGCCATCTTTTGAAAAGGAAGATACATTAATAGTTCAAAAGCAAAAATATAAAAAAAAGAATGCACATCCTACACGTCTTAAAGTTCTAAGTCTATAAGTATTTAATTAAAGTTTATCATTGGTTAAAATAAAAGAACAAGCTTGTATGTCCACTCCTAGCAACAGGAGAATACTCAATTTAATCCTAATATCAAAGCAGCATGCTAAAATCACTTAAGAGTTGATTTATTAAAGAAAATAGACTGTGTACATGCACTCTGCAAGTGTTATTGCTCCAGAGCTTAGTAAATGTGGTAAAGCTCTTCCTATTTCCATCATCCAATCATGTACAAGCAAAAATGCTGTTTTTTTTTTTTTAATTTTCCCTGCACCTGATTGAGTATTCTTTGTAACGTGAAGCTTTGCCTCATATACTGTGCGCAAATGCACCTGTGCAACTGCACAGTCTATTTGCCTTTAATAAATCAACACCCCAATATAACCAATCACCATTCAAGTAATGGGAGCTTGCTGATAGGAGGGAGTAGTGTCAGCACCTTATCGGTATGGTGATGTTCCTTCATTTGACCACATAGGCTGTGGTGGCTTAGGCTGGCCATACATTATACATTTTTTTTTGTATTAATAGTTCCTTTAAAGAGGAAGTAAACCCTCCTCTGACTCTTCCACCTATAGGTAAGCCTATATTAAGGCTTACCTATAGGTACTGTAAATATCTCCTAAACATGTACCGTTTAGGAGATATTTACCGTATTTTCCGGTGTATAAGACGACTGGGCGTATAAGACGACCCCCCTATTACATGATCTACCGGTAATACTTATACTTAGGTTACCTTGGAGATATTATACTCGGCGTATAAGACGACCTCCCATTTTTGGGGGATTTTTTTGAGGTTCAAAAGTAGTCTTATACGCCAGAAAATACAGTACCTTTCATGCAGCCAGTGACGTCACTGGCGCATGCGCTCTGAAGGAACGGCCGATCGTGCCGTTCCTTCAGAGCCCCGTGCCATGACCAACGGCTCCCGTGCGCGTGCGCGGGAGTGACGTCACCGCAGCTCTGGCCAATCAGATGGCCGGATGCCGCGATCCCGGAAGATGGGCGACTGGACATGTCGCCCGTCATACAGGTAAGCGGACGGCACGGCGGGGGCTCGTTCTAAGGTAAGTATTTGATAATGAGCTAGTATGCGATGCATACTAGCTCATTATGTCTTTCTCTTTCAGGATGTAAAGAAAAAAAAATTTTTTCTCGGTTTACAACCTCTTTAAGTTTGATCACATGTTATATTGTTTTGGTAAATCTAAACACTTTCAGTTTGTATGCAATCAGAGAGGCCCTTACACTACATAGTTGAATGTAAATCTAAAGAAAATTATTTAAGAAAATTGTAAAATGTATGGCCAGCTGTAGGCACCACGCTGTATTGAATAAATACAATAGACACTAGTGATATCAGAGACCTTGCCATGCTGTGCCATGGCAGGTGTGCCTGAATCGCAAGGCTGGCTAAGCAGAATTTCTTTCCAAAGTAACAGTTCACAAATATTTAATTTAATAATAACAAAGTACAGGTTCTATGCTCAGTAGCAATTGGAATTCCAAAAGCCCTAATTCAAATTTTTTAAAAGCTGCTTAGGTTACAGGTTTACGTGACTTTATATTGCATGTCATCATGTGAAACAGTTGAAAGTTATGGTAGCTTTTAAATATGGGACTTTAAGACTGATAAAGGGATTGTGATTCCCTCTGAGTGTGAGATCTGTTTTTTTCTAATACTACTTTTTTTTTAACAATTTATCAACTGGTCTAAGCACCAAATTACTATTGTAGCCACAAAAGTAAATAGCCAACTATAAAAAAAAGGGAAAAAGGCAGCTTTTGCTGCAATACTCACCTTGAATCCAAATTTGTGCCCTGCATTAATTCCTTCCTACCATTAAATGTTGCCAGTCTCCTCGGGTTAACTATTTTCCCTGCAGGACAGAAATCTGCTTCATGACAACATAAATTATGTGATGCCTTCAATCACCCTAACCCCTATACATTTTTTTTTACTTTATTTACAGCTGTATTGTGTTTGTTTTAATTTTACACGTGTACTCTTTTGTTAAAGTGTATACAAACTCTTACAAAACATTTCTCAAACTTGCTCTATTTTGGTTAGGTAAAACTTCTATAGAAAGTGTTTTTTTCATTGCAATTGGTTTTTATTGAGTTTTAAAACATAATGAACAAACAGTAACAATAGTGAGCGATGTCCGAAACATGTAGACACGCAGAAGCTATGTCAATAGTATCACATATTACAGTCATATGATGATCCCTAACTTAGTGCAATAACTACAAATATCGCTCACCAAGGGGAGCAGGAGCCCCCCCGGTCCAGTCCCAGCTCCGGTCTTTCACGTATTGCCCAGGAGCGACCTTCCACCGACGCCAGCCTCGGGGATGGCCCCCGACCCATCTGATAATCGAAACCATGTAAATGAGAAAGATGGACAATGACTCAACATGTAGAACAGAGAAAGGGGAAGAAAGAATGGGGATAAACAGTCACAGTAGCACCTGTCTTAGTGGTGGACAGTCAAAAAAAAAAATACTTTTCCCACATTTCTCATCATAATTGCTTGCAATATAGTGGCAACAAAATTAGATCCAAGGTCCCATTGTAAGAGAAACAGAGTAGTCAAGGCTCTACAAATTCTTCAGACACATTCAAGTGTGGTGCTGCATGTGATAGTATGCTTGGTGTGGTCATTCTTAGGCCTTTTTGGCTGAGATTCTGAGGAATCTCCAAGGGCTTTTCTTTTTTTCTTTTAATGCCCGGACTGGCCACAGTAGCAAATAGTTTTTACAGGGCTGGTTTGCTTGTCCCAGCACCCAACCCCCCTCTTTTCACAGCACGGGCTTGGGACTGGCCATGGCAGAGTTTAGAAAGTGTTTTTTAAAATGTATTTTACAAGTGCAAAAAGAATAGCTGTTCATCTAGGCAGAAATCCTTTGAGCTGGTAACTTCCTGTACTCTTATATAGTCCTAACACCATGCTATGTAGTCTTGAAGAAGAACTCCAGCTTTTCCTCCTAAAAAAACAACATATGCATTGTGTATGTGAGTGAATTTCAGCCACACTGTCAGTTTGTGTGTAAATTTCCTCCTTTAGCTGTATACAGCAGGTTTCTGTGTCTGTGATGTCACTCCTCCTCCTGGCTGAATTTCAAAGCTCTCTGACTTCCTGTAACCTACCTTTTCCAGTTTTGATACTACATGCCCCATGATCCTTTGAGCCTCTGTAGATTCAGGGTGGGCTATGGGAATCCCTTGTGCCAGTTCTGTGAGTTGATGTGGGTAGGTCCTAGGGTTAGTGTGGGTGTTTCTGGGCCTTCCTGTGGGTGGTGAAAGGTCTAAATGTGTCATACCTCCTCCTGTGTCCTTCCTGTCTTGCAGCATGCAAGAGAATAATGGCTTACTGCAAGAGGAAGGGCTATGGGTTTTTTTTATGAAGGTGTTTCTTTCATATGTAAATTAATCACTTCACATAGATCAGAGATCTGGGAGGGCAGGAACTGAGGAGTTGGATTCTCCCTGTTCACACTGATCGGCAAATTTAGCTGGGCAGGATTGATTTCTAATTGTGATCCATTTAATTCTGCCCAGCAGCAGCACAGCTAGCTTTCAGAACAGGCTGTGTATGAAGGTGTTTCCTTCTTGAATGATGCTGTGATCTTTGAGGCAGAACTTGGGAGGATTGGACTCTTCCTGTAGGTGTGACTGGGTGAGATTGAATGCTAATTAGGATGTATTAAATCCCACCCACTATCAGAGCTATAAAGGAAGTTACATTATTTGCAGAGTCTGAAAGACTACAGAGGGGACTATTATAGACTCTAGCTGCTGCAGGAAGTGACTGCGGAAGGGACATAGTCTACCAGCAGGATACACAGAATGTCACATGATACAAACCAACAACTAAACCCAGAATATCAGGGGATCTGCAGACAACAATGCAACATGACATTAAGGTATGATCTACTGTATGCTGGGATTGATCTTCCATTCAGTTCTAGTGATAAGAAAGTTGGAGTTCAACTTTAATATATTCCCTGTCAAATGGTGACAGCTGCTCAGTAATTGTCGCCCTAAGATTGGAAATGTGTTAATAGCAGGATTGCCAGTTTGAAATAAAATACAATGTTTTCCTAATGAAAATGGTTTACATAGAAAAATGTTTTTCTATGTCTACTTATTTTTATGCCTAAGCAAGTTAATCAACTCTTGAAAATGAAAACATGGGAAACAGATGACTTTTAATTCATTACATACAGAATTTGTTCTAGCCAATTGTTAAGAATTGGTTAGAGCTAAAAGGACAGGGGTGTTCATTCTCGGCTTCATTTGTTTTCAGCATCAAAAGGTTCACAACCAAATGTTGGACACTAGATTTCAGACAACTAAAGGTAACATACTAGCCTGGCATTCATATAGAATGGGGTTGATTTACTAAAGGTAAATAGACTGTGTTCCAGAGCTTAGTAAATGAGGGGAAGTTCTGCTGACTTCCATCATCCAATCATGTGCAAGCAAAATGCTGTTTTTTGTTTTTTTTCTTGTATGTGATTGGGTATTCTTTGCAAAGTGAAGGATCACCTCCTTTACTAAGCTGTGAAGTATAATTGTCTTAATAAATCAACCCCTGAAATACACAACTCAAAAATCCCACACACATAAAAGGGATATAAAACATAGCTTTTGTGTAATCAGGGATTATCTTTAGATTACATTGACAATGAAATGAAATAAATAAATAATATTTAAATCAGCTCCATTTCAATAACCTTAAAAAAGAGGAAGAAAAAATGTTGACTAACAGGACAGAAATTAAAGTTTTAACACACAAATATTTCTATACTGATTTAGGGTATACCCCTGTGTGTCATTTCAAGTTTTTAAATGTTCATCCAAATAAATCATGATGTTTTTAATTAAACTTCATATTTTTAATTGCTTAGGCCCTGAGTCATATAAATATATACCCTTTTCTGTACGTCCTCAGTAAGAGAAATAACTTTTTGTGCCTTTTTTTCTGTAATTGGAATAGCAGTAATAAAACACTTACAGAATTGTTCCCAGCCTGAGAGAGATTAAATGAAGAATAAGGTATTTGCTTTATTTAATTAAGTTAACTTTAAAAAGCAACTGGTGTCACAAACCAAATGTATATCTTCCAAGGCACTTATGTATGCATTGTATTTCATGGCCTCACATTTCTCATGTTCTGAGATGAAGAAAGGACAGAAAGGAAATAATCACATATTAAAGCTTTTTGTACTTTCACAAACTGCATTTGAGAAGTGTCTGTTTTTTTTTTTTTGTTTTTTGTTTTTTACCTGAGGGGGGGGGGACTGCAAATTATTTAATAAAAATATAGCTACACTTTAACCACTTAAGCTCCAGAAGATTTTGCTGCTCAATGACCAGGCCACTTTTTTCAACTTGGCACTGCATGACTTTAACTGACAATTTATTCATTTTACATTGTGTCACCTAAAGGAGTTATCAATTATTTTACGTGTAATTAATTGACGTCTTTTTTATATATATTGTATTTTTTTATTGATTTCAGATTTTATCTATTGCACATCACTATATCACTTCTATATCACCAGTCACCATATATTTATATGTTTGTGATTATGAATAATTTGAAGATTTAAGAGATATATATATTGTTTCATATTGTTTTAAGATTCATACACAATATTTACTTGTGATATCTAATAGATTTAGACCATTATCCCCTTGGGCAGCGCCAATTCCCTATCTCCTTTATATATTTAACTGACAATTGCGCGGTCATGCAATGCTGTACCCAAACAAAATTTATGTCCTTTTTTCCCACAAACAGAGCTTTCTTTTGGTGGTATTTGATCACCTCTGCGCTTTTTATTTTTTGCGAAATTAATAAAAAAATAGCAAAAAGTTTGCAAAAAATTGACATTTTCTACTTTGACTGTTAAAAAGTATCCAATATATTCAATTTTTGTCATATATTTAGGCCAAAATGTATTAAGCTACATGTCTTTGACAAAAAAATTCTCAATGAGTGTATTTTTATCCACTTTAAGACCAGAAGATTTTACCCCCTTCCTGACCAGGCCATATTTTGCAATTCGGCAAAAACTGCGTTATTTTAACAGACAATTGCGCAGTCGTGCGATGCTGTATTCAAACTAAATTTATGTTATTTTTTTCCCCACAAATAGAGCTTTCTTTTGGGGGTATTTGATCACCTGTGCGATTTTTAATTTTTGCGCTATTAATGAAAAAAAGCGACAATTTTGAAAAATAATTTTGAAAAAAAAATAACATTCCCAAAAAAAAAAAATGTAAAAATCAAAATTTTTTAACATTTTAAGCCAATTTGTTTTCTGCTACATATTTTTGGTAAAAAAAAATCGCAACAAGCGTATTTCGATTGATTTGCGCAAAAGTTATCGCGTTTACTAACTACGGGAAAGATTTATGTCATTTTTATTGTTTTTTTTTTTTACTAGTAATGGCGGCGATCTGCGAATTTTTGCAGGACTGCGACATTGCGGTGGACAGATCGGATCCCTAACTGACATTTTTGACACTTTTGGGGGTACCAGTGACATTACTACAGTAATCAGTGCTATAAATATGCACTGTTACTGTAATAATGATGCTGGCAGGGAAGGGGTAAACACTGTTGGTGATCAAGGGGTTAAATGTATGCCTCATGCTTACTGACGTGTGTGTGGGGGGAGTGTTCTGTGACACAGACAGAGATCGCAGGTTCAGTATGCTGAATCCTGTGATCTCTCCCTCTCTGTTACAGATAAGATCTGCCTGCTTTGTTTACACAAGCAGGCGGATCTTCTCCCACTTTCCCCAATGATTGGGGAAGAGAGACGGCAATCGCCGTTGTGTTAATTTGTAGGTCTACGTCGCTGGACTTAGGGGAGCTGACCTGCCGCAGTAGTATTACTGTGAGCGGTTGGCAAGTGGTTAAATATAATCACATAATGTAGTTCTAGCCAAAAACTCTAATAGAGAAAGTATTTCTACCCTTTGGCTGTGCTTCTGGCAGAGGTGTATGAAACATAAAAGTGAATTGAGATATCACAATTACTTTCAGCAGATAAAATAGACTTCGGTTGACTAAAGTGATATTAAAAGATTCAACTTTTAATATCCTCCTCTTCTCAAGTCCCCTGCCAGTGCTCCTGCCCCCCCCCCCTCAAATACTTCTCCTAGCAAGCCACTTGCTAGAAAGGATACTTGCACGGGTACTCGATCCCAAGCCACGCTGTGTGCATCTATTGACACACATTGCCAATGACTCCCGCTGCTCTCACAGAGTCCAGTCCAGTGAGGAGGGAGAGAGAGGAGAGAGCCGCAGCTTTTGTGCAAAGCCCTGGACCTAGATGGTGTCAGGTAAATATTTAGGGGGTTCTGGGGAAGGGGGGAGCTGCACCTAAAAGGTTTTTTTACCTTAATGCAGAGAATGTTTTAAGATAAAACAAAAAAAACTTTAGCCTTTAGAACCACTTTAATTTGTAGGAGCAATGGCTATTCCTTTACAAAGTGAATGTTAATAAATAAGGGAAATCTATGTTATGGTTGACTAGCCAATCATGTCCTAGCAAATATCCTCTTTTTTCTCATTTCCCTTTCACATGATTGGGTATTTGAAATGAAAAATGTATATTCCTTAATCAGACCCTTTGTGTTTTTCAACTGTGTGCTTAGCCATTTGCCTGGAAGTTGACTGTAATATGGGCACCCAACTTCAATCACACCCTTTAACCAAAAAAAAAAAACAGACTGGCCATAATTTTTGGATTACAATCTGTTTAAAGTATTATTCTACTTAAATATAACATAAGAGGCATAGACCAAAAGTTAATAGAAGTGATACCTATAATCTGAATGGACCACCTTTCCTACAAACATAGTCAGAGCACATATTCAAAATACAGTGCTATGTGGTGCAAAAAACAAAGAAATATATAAATAAATACTATGTACTGTCTGTAATCAATTAGGCTGTACAGTGTGGCAAGTGTGTGAATGCTGAAAGATGGTGAATAGATTTACAAATATTTTAAATGTAAATAATTTAAAAACATATATTTTGTCTGTGTATTTAGCTGTTCCCATGGGGTTATGTTTAAAAGTGTCTATACAAAGAAAATGATACAAAACATTTGCACTAGGAAATCAGAGATAAAATAGTTTTGCTTTTGAGAAATAAAAGTTTCAAAACTAACAGCATGCAGACTTGCAAGGTCCCTGCTGATTACAGTGTATTGTTCAGGTCAGTGACAGCATTCAGTGCGATATCATAGAATTCTATAGATTATAGTTTTCCACTGCTTGCTTGCAGCATATCACAGCAGGCTGTCCTTCAACAATTGGCACAGACCACAAGTGAGCTAACTAGGTGTCTCAGCTCATTGGTACTGTTCCAGCTTTTAATGGCCTGTCCAATTGTTCTGATGGATTTTATCAGGAGGTTAAAAAGCCTTGCTTTGCTCCAAGTAGAGTTTTTCTTCTTGTCAAATGATGACTGAGAATCTGTTCCCTGAGTACCATATTTAAAGGGCTGTCACTCTCGAGGGATGGCAATCTTGTTTGTAAAGTAGTTTTTTACAGGCTTTACATTGGCCACTGTTTGGAATTCCTGGTGCTTACCCATTTATAATGATACTTGTCAATAAATATCCCCTTCTTTTGCCAAATACCAAATTAAATAAATATCATCACAAAAAATAAAACCTGGTACTAGAGTTATAATGCATTGCTGACTAAGTGTTGGAAGTACTGGGTATGTTCCAATTAACATACTGTATGTAAGAGAGGTAAGCTATTATTTTAGTTAGTGGGGTATTTAGGAGAAGTAGCAGCTTTGTAGAGTTTACTCTGTGGAGTTTTCTCCCTGTGAGTACATCAGGACAGAGGTGCATAGTTTGAACATCAGTAGTTTGAAAACAGCAGGAGTTGGGGACAGCAGACCTTTTATAAGATCTAGTTTAGTTCAGTGCAGTGTCTTGTTTATTTGTGGTACTCTTTGGAAGCTTGGTTGCTTTTCTGTCCTTATGACGATTTTTAATCTAAATTAAAACAATGCTTTTCTGGATTCCTTGTTTTGTACCCTTCAGTCTGAGATCAAGAGGCTGTCAAAGCCAATTTATTCTGTTGAGCACCCTTGCAAAACGCCTCCGCTTCCTCAAAGACTGTGCAGGAGAAAGGCAGTCTGGATAACTGCTGTGTCTGGAAGAGTGAGGACTGTCGACCGTGTAGATTTTGGTGTGACACTGATTTTTTTTTTTTTTTTTGTAGTTAAAAGCAGATACAAAGGTTGCAAGAATATCTGTTTTTGAGAATTGAAACCCCTCTGGGCATCAGATATAGGTCCCTGAGAAAGGATTAAATTTTGTAGCTGATGTTACAAACCAAGCAAGTGTTGATTGAGGGGCGTTTAAGTCAAACTGGGACTTCTGAGTTTATATAATAAAAGAACAAATTTCTTTTAGTGGAAACTGCATTTATTTTTCAACATACTCCTGAAAAGGAGACATCATCTTCTTGTTGGAGAATCAACTGTAAGAGATGGGTTTTTAGGAAATGATTTGGAAATGTCAAAAGCAGTTAGGGGTTTACCTGGTTCTATTGTCAGGAAAGATAAAAATGCATTTTAAATACTGTCAAGAAAGCTAGGAAAGAGTATAATTTCAATATTGTGCACATTGACACCAATGATTTATCCTAGAATGAAATGCATTCCGTACAGAAGGATTTTCAGAGTTTGGGCCAGGAGCTTCACCAGTTAGAGTGTACCCTTACATCTTCATGGGCCTTACAGGTCTGTAATAAAAAAAAAAAAGGGAAAGTTCTTCAAACTGCAGATTTCAGTGTTTGGTTTAAAGAATGGTGTAAAGTTGAAGATTTCTGTTATGTTAGTCATGATGCAAGCAGGTGGTATGACACTGTGCTGTACAAAAGAGATCCTTCATACTTGGTATGGAATTCAAGAGTTTCTTTGGATATGAATTTAAACTGAGGAATGGAGGCAGAAATGTAATTGGTAAGGAACATTTATGTCTGGAGAAGTAAAAAACAAATATGGGGGCTTATGTTGCTTGGGACTTGGATAATGGGGCGGTTAATGTAATTAAAGATTCGGCTACTAAAACCCAGCAGTAGA
Organism: Pelophylax lessonae; assembly: GCF_965119305.1. Lineage (NCBI taxonomy): Eukaryota > Metazoa > Chordata > Amphibia > Anura > Ranidae > Pelophylax > Pelophylax lessonae. The sequence continues at coordinate 138,620,478 of NC_138774.1, forward strand.
TAGCAGTGTTTGTCAGTGTTTGCATTAGTGCACCAGTGTGCACTAATGCTTGTGGTTTAGGCAGCAAACCCTGTGAACTGACATCCCATGTCTAGGAATAACTAGGACTTTGTTACTGAGACTAAGTTCAAGGATTCAAAATATTTGGAAATAAATATATCAAGATACACTGTACAGGAAATATAGAGTAGAAAAGAGACGAGGTGAAGTTGCCATTTATGTAAAAAATAGCATAGAGCTAAGGTTAATTAGGAAAAAAAAAACATTATAAATGCCTCTTTCCCTTTTTTAGAGTAATCACGTTCCCTCTGTTCTCAGCTGCATAAGAGCTGGGGGGGGGGGGGGAGCAGCAGCACACTAAAGTTCCCAATGAATGTTTGTGCAACGTGGACATGTCAGGAGAAGTCTGATCATTGGAGAAGAGTACTCAGAGTTCCGTGCATACTATAGCTAGAGAACTGACCACGCTGTGTTCTCCTGCTTAGTGTTGTTGGTTTTAAATAGGAAAGCAAGAGGACTAGCAGGAAAACCCAGGGATTTTACATAAAGCAAGCAAGGGGACTAGCAGGAACACCAGGGATTTTACATAAAGCAAGCAATACAAAGACCAGAATACTTTCTCATACAAGTACATGGTACAGCAGACACATATCAGGAAGTATTGGGCTAACAAACACTTTAAGAATCAACTAGTACTAAAAAGTTACTGAAAAAACGACTAGGATCAAACTCAATGTTGAGTCATTTAAGAACAAGGGTCTGTAGCTCCTAAACCTATTTGGATTTACATTGACTAAGCATCTTGATCTTGTTACTCCCTCTCCATTGCTTTTTGTAGGATTTAATGCACCAACAAAGTAAAAGCGAAGGATCTCTATTGTGAATATTAGAACATTGTTTTGATAAATTATATTTCTTGTAACCTTTAAAAATGACTGTAAGTATTTTTTTTTTAAGTTAAGCTATGTTACTGGAACATGGGATAGGTGTTATCCCATTTTGGCTGCAAAGTGGAAATGCACTTGATTATAATAGCAAAACTAAATCTTGCCATGAGGTTGTCATTTTCTAGAATAATTTGGTGCTGCTAGAAGTAAACAGATTGAGCCATAACCAAGGAGAGGTTAATCATGTCAGATACCTTTACAAGGATCTGGATAATTAAGAGTGTTGGTAACATTTAATTCAAACAAGGCCAATGATCTTGCATATAACTTCAATGACTATTTACAATAATTACAGCAGATCTCAGAAAGTGTTTGAAGATTGAATGGACCAGTGTTTTTTAACCTTTTTTCAGTCAAGGCACCCTTTAAAATTCTGCAGAAAATCAAGGCACCCCATTCTAAAACGTAAAAAATGAAATGTATTGTTTCACATAATGAAGCAACATTCACATACGTAGGACACCCAACATTAGAGGTGATGTATTCTTCCAAAGCAAATACACCTTTGAACACTGGTACTTATACTGGTACTGTTACTGGTACTGGTTCCAGTGTTTCTCCTCTCCCTCAATTTCTCTCCCTCACTCAACTAATATGACCCCAGTGCTGACTGACAAGGGAGGGGTAAACAAAATGCTGTGCAATCACCCAATGTCCTTCTTAACAACCGATGACGTCATTGATGATTAGGACACTTTGCTTTCCACAAGATTGGATATTTGAAGTAATTATTGACACACAATAATGTGTGTGGATTCTCAAATCCTTTAGTAAATTAAATCATCCCACATTTTTAAGTACAATTATTCTTTAAGATAACTTTATCACTAGCAACCACATTCATCAAGCCCTGGTTTACATGGATGCGATTTTGTATGCGTTCCAGAAGTAAAATATCATGACATTCGATGGTGGCTGTTCACATATATACAGTCAAAATGCAATGTTTTTTTGAAAAGGGTGCTGTGCATGCTTGGTGCCATAGAGTCTAATAGAAACTGCATAAAAAACACATGTGTTCAAAGACTAAGCAATTCCAGTGTGATTTCTAGAAGGCTATAGTGCCTTTCTGAGCTGATTTCCAGAGAGATAGAGAATTTCAGCTGTTTCCAAAGCGCATTGGAATTGCACCTGAATGGCACCTGAACCCACATGAAGTAAAAAAAACCTCATGATTAGGGTATGACCGATGCCCACTCCTGTTCTTACCATAAAACCACCCACCTTCTAATCCTCTAAACAAATGATACTGACAACGACTTTGGATAAAATTGTGGCCTGTTAGGCCATTTTATTAACAACCAATTTAAACATAGTAAACAGTAAACCAATAAATACTCCAGTACACATAAGAGAATCAGGGGTTGTTGGTCTTGGGAGGCACCAAAAATCCAATTCAAAAATGGTATCAGTATCCAAGAAAACCCAACGGTCCCCAGCCGCGAAACACCAGCTCAGGAACAACCCACTTTTCCACTGATACCCTTTGTTAACACATCCCGGTTAAACCCCTATTAACCGGGATACACTATAGGGCTCCATACCGTAGATGGGTCACCCTATGCACTGACCAAAAAACCTGTTACCGCCTCCAAAGACCCCCAACCGCCAACCATAAAAACAGCATCCCAAAACTCCAAATCCGAATCGACATCCTCCACGTGCACATTCCGAAATCCCGAAATCCCAAATTCAGGGCGGGAGGGCGGGGATTCCTCCTTCTTCTTGGCTGCTCACACGATTCTGCTTGACCCCAAAGCAGCCCCACCCAGAGTCACCACCCCTAAGCCCCCACCCAACCTGGCCTAGTCCAATCCTTTTCAGGCACCACCAGCCACAGCCCACCTATTAACCCTATCCTGCCTCCTTCTCCTGTGTCCCCTATCAACCCTATCATGAGGCCCTGCGCCTATTTTTTTTTTTTTTTTTTTGCTCCGGGCCTGACTTGATTAGGGTATGACCGATGCCCACTCCTGTTCTTACCATAAAACCACCCACCTTCTAATCCTCTAAACAAATGATACTGACAACGACTTTGGATAAAATTGTGGCCTGTTAGGCCATTTTATTAACAACCAATTTAAACATAGTAAACAGTAAACCAATAAATACTCCAGTACACATAAGAGAATCAGGGGTTGTTGGTCTTGGGAGGCACCAAAAATCCAATTCAAAAATGGTATCAGTATCCAAGAAAACCCAACGGTCCCCAGCCGCGAAACACCAGCTCAGGAACAACCCACTTTTCCACTGATACCCTTTGTTAACACATCCCGGTTAAACCCCTATTAACCGGGATACACTATAGGGCTCCATACCGTAGATGGGTCACCCTATGCACTGACCAAAAAACCTGTTACCGCCTCCAAAGACCCCCAACCGCCACAGCACACAGGTGTGACACCTTACACCTGTGAGCCCCGCCACACTCGCAGAGCCCGTTGAACTCCATCCTGAATCCCAAGAGTCCACAAGTCGGTACCAACCGCATTCAGATGCACACCGTCACCCCGCAAATAACGCCACGTATCCACCTCCAGCTCCCCATGCCTAACTACCACACCCCCATTACGGCAAACAAAACGGCCAACCGCCTTGTTCACCTTAATCCGGGCCTTGTTCAGACTCACAGCGGACCTGGCAAAACGCCAAGAGGTCCGACCCACAATGTCCGACCAAACTATAACCATGTCGGGAAAAGATGTGCGCAGTCTGAGAAAATCAAACTTGATGTCTCGTATGAGCAGGCGCATGGAACGGACCCCCAGATCGTTGCCCCCTGCATGCAGCACCAGGACGCCCGGGGTCCGGTCCAACCGAGCAAAACGATGCACTTCCGGGAGGACCTTGCACCAGATCAAACCCGGCACTCCAATCCAGCGGACAACAGCCTCCTCCCGAGAAAAACCCAATTGGCGCCCGTTGGGCCGCACTTCAGCCCTCTTGGCCCCCCAGAACACATATCAATGCCCCACGATCCATATCAGGCACGCTGCTCCCTCTGTAATGAAACAGCAAGAAAACATGACAAAACAGGACACACCACAGAGCCCCCCCGACGTACCACAAATCACAATAAATGAGGACGAACGTACAACTTGAAACGGTTAGACTCCCATCTACCAATACGCCTCAACACTGAGTCAGCCACACCCCACCTGGCAGCCTCCGTAGCCGCCCCGATGCGGAAAGAGTGCGAAGAATAATCCCCGGTCTTGTAGCCCAACACAGCTAAACACCTGCCCAACACTGCCCTGAACTGAAACCTGGACACGGACGAGCCGTCCAGGTGTACCAAGAAAGACCCCCCAACCGGGGGGCGCGCACCCAGAAACTCCCTTACCACCGCCACCGGGCAGAGGGGGGAACCCCCCACCCTATACAAACGAACATACGTACCTCTACCGGCCTGGTCGGTCTTGGACCTCCGAAGAAAGATCACAACCGCCGAAGCGGAGAGACTCACCTCTCCCACCAAAAGGCCCCCAGGAACCTTCCTATTAGCACTCACCAATTCTCCAATGCGGAACGCCCCAAAAAAGGCCAAAACAAAGGCCGTCCTGAACAACAACGCCTCATACGGAGAGGAGCAAGAGCTGCCCACCTGCCGTGCCAACTCCCCCAACATTTCGAACGATATCGGGCGGTGGCCATCCGGCCGACGCGAACCCCGCCTATAACCCTTCAAGGCCTGGCGGACCACAAAGTCCTTTGTAAAGTCCGGAAGGCCGCAAACCTTAAACAGGAAGGCCAAGGCCGCCAGCTTGCGGCCGACTGCCGACGCCGACACCCCCCGCTCAAAATTCACGCACAGAAAATACAGCACCAGGGACGGGGGAAAGCATACTCACCGCATCCGATCCAGCCCAATCCAGAAGGACCGACCACTCCCTCCACACCTTGGAATACGCAGCCCACGTGACATCACTCAGCGACCTCCGGAGCAAACCAGCGGCGATCCCGACACAATGTGCCACAGATCCGTCGGGCAAGGCTCCCCATGGCGATCCGCCTCCGGCGCCAGCTCCCGAAAACGGACCTGCTGAAACCGAGACAAAGCGTCAGCCACCGAATTCTCCACCCCGGGCAAGTGAACAGCATATAAGAAAACATTCAACTGCAGACAACGCAAGACCAAGTGGCGCAACAACCTGACAACCGGCGCAGACGAACCGGAAAGCCGATTGATAACCTGCACCACACCCATGTTATCACAATGCAGACGGACCTTCTTATCCCTGAACTCAGCCCCCCACAGCTCCACTGCCACCACCACCGGAAAAAGTTCCAACAGAACCAAATTCCGCAACAACCCAGTCTCGCTCCATGCTGCCGGCCACCGCTCCGCACACCACCGGCCACCGAGGAAGGCGCCAAAGCCCGTAGAGCCAGCCGCATCCGTATACAACTCCAGATCGCAGCTGCTGACCGGGCCTCATTGCCAAAGCGACCGCCCGTTGAATGACGTCAAGAAGACATGCCAAACCCGCAGATCATCCACATGTTCCGCAGACAACGTAACGAAGTGGTGCGGCGACCGCACCCCAGCCGTGGCAGCCGACAGACGCCGGCTGAAAACCCGGCCCATCGGCATAATCCGACACGCAAAGGCCAGCTTCCCAAGGAGCGACTGCAGTCGCCTAAGCTGTACCTTCCGTTTCCCCACCAGCAAGCAAATTTCAGACTTAAGATCCAGCAGCTTGTCGCCGGGCAAGCGACATTCCATGGCCTCGGAATCAATTATGATCCCCAAAAAACTAATCACCGTCTTAGGGCCCTCCGTCTTATCGGCCGCCAACGGAATGCCAAAGCGCTCCGCCACGTGTTGTACCGTGGCCAGCAGAACCCCGCACAAATTGGACGAAGGAGGGCCCACACACAAGAAGTCATCCAGATAGTGGATGACCGAATTGACTCCCGCCACATCACGCACAACCCATTCCACGAACGAGCTGAACTGCTCAAAGAAAGCGCACGAGATCGAACAGCCCATGGGCAAGCACAAGTCCACGTAGAAAGAACCCAGCCACTGGCAGCCCAACAGATGGAAACTTTGGGGATGGACGGGAAACAGCCGAAAAGCGGCCTCGATGTCCGTTTTCGCCAGCAGCGCACCCCGCCCATACTGACGCACCCAAAATATGGCCGCATCGAAAGAAGTGTAAGACACCGCACAGGCCTCAGGATCAATGCCGTCATTAACCGACCCCCCTTTGGGAAAGGACAAGTGATGAATCAAGCGGAACTTGCCAGATTCCTTCTTGGGCACCAATCCCAAAGGGGAGACCACCAAGTCGGCCAACGGGGGCCGAAGAAAAGGACCCGCCATGCGGCCCAACGCAACCTCCTTCGCCAGCTTGTCCGACACCACCCCGGGGTTAAGCCGGGTCGACCGCAAATTGTCCGCCAACGGGGGAACGGCGGACATGGCGCAAGGAATAACGAAACCCCCCGAGAACCCGGCCTCCAGCAAACGAGCAGCCGCCCGATCCGGATACCTACTTAGAAAAGGACGCATCCTTTCCACCATCACCGGCGTCCTCCCTCTTCTGCTGAGCATCTCCGGCCCGCGACTTGCCTTGCTTAAAGCAACGGGAGAGGGGGTGCGCACCCCCACAGCCAGAGCACTCGTGCTTAAAGCGGCACGAGGACCCGAACTTGCAAGTCCCCTCGTTAAATTGCCAACAAAACCCCCGACGTTTTGCGGCCGGCTGTCCCGGGGCACCCGGACTTCCGGCCGTCCCTGGAAAAAAGGAAGACGATGCCCGCGCCGACGTCATGAGGCGCATCCACAGACTAATGTCCTTATGATCCCAACGCAGCGCAGGGCGGACCGCCTTGCGCTGGCGGAATTGCTCGTCATACCGAAGCCAAGCAACCCCGCCATAAACCCGGTACGCCTCGCCAATGGCGTCCAAATAACAGAATAAGGCGGAGCAATGCTCCGGCCGCTTCTCACCCACCACGCTCGCAAAGATGGCGAACGCCTGCAGCCAGTTGCTAATCGTGCGCGGAATCAACCTGTAGCGCCGCCGCTCCTCATCCTCCTTCTTGGATTCCTCCGGCTTCACCCGATCCAAGTTGAACTTCTCCAACGGAAGCAGCGTGAAGATCTCCAGGTATTCGTCCTTCCAAATCTTCTCCCTGACCTCGGGCTTGAGGTGCGCCCCCAAGGGCCCCTCAAAGCAAACATATACCTCACATTTTGCCGCATCCGCGAGCCGAACCGCATCCGCATCCTTTCCTGTGGACTTGGGATCCGCAGCCTTGTCCCCCACCGCCTGCGCGGGCGGCGTCACGACCGGCGCAGAGACCGGCACCTCCGTGGCGGAAGCCGCCGCCCCCAATCCACCTGAGGCCGCTCCCGCCCGCGCAGAGCGGGCGACCGCCCCCTGTCCCCAAGCCGCGGTCGGGGAAACGCCACCCGAACCCCCTTCAAAGCGCTGCACCAAAGATCGCAGCCCCGCCAGCAGGCCCTCCAGCCCGGCCCCGGCGCCCGTTACCGCGGGCCCCGCGGACCCCCGCGGGGCGGAGGAGACCCCCGACCCCAACGGAACACCCTCGGACCCCCCGGACCCCCCCCGGCCAGGCCCAGCCCCCGACCCCCCGGACAACGCCTGCAACACAGACAACAAAGAAGAGTGTACATTGAAAGACTCACCAGGCCGGGCAGGGCTAGGCCCCACCGCCGCAGATCCGGCATCCCCCGCAGGCACAGGAACAGGCACCTCACCGACATCCGAGCCCGACAGCTCCCCCTCTGATCGCTCCTCCAGACCGACCCGATCCTCCACCGGAACAGGAACATCAAGCACCGAGGGGGCTGACCGACTGCCATCCCCCCCCTGCCGCAGCCAAGCCGACCTTCCAGCCTCGGCGCGCCTGGGCCGCTTCTCACTAGGCCCCGGTCCACAGCCATCCACCTCCGACTCTTCAGGCTCCACCCCCGACCGGGATGCCCGCAGCCTCAAGCCACCAGCCGCTCCACCCGACTGGCTGGTGGCCGCCAACGGCCGTCTCCCACGCCGAGCCGCCCCGACCGATCGGTCCTCACCAGTCGGGGCGGCCGCAGAGCCTGATGTGATCCGATGAGCGGGCGGGGCCGGAGATGAAGAACGGGCAGGGCCCCGCCCGGACGTGCTCCGCCGAAGAGGGGGATTCCTCCCAGCCGCACCGCCGGCCCTGGCAGGAGAGCGCCGGGCCGGCGAGCCTGGAGGGTCCACAGGGGGGCTCCCGGAACGGCGCTCAGCACGAGGGGACACTGGCGGGCTGTAACGCTCCGGAGGCCGTGACCTCCGAGCGCGGGAACGCCCGTCCCCCGCTGCCGCAGGCTCCCCGCCAAGCATAGCGGAGACCTGCGCCTGCAGCCAGGAGGAGCCGCGCGAAGCGGCAGCCTCCCGAAGCCTCCCCAGCAACAGTTCAGAGTCAGCCATATTCAGTAAGGGGCAGCACAGAGGATTCCTCCTTCTTCTTGGCTGCTCACACGATTCTGCTTGACCCCAAAGCAGCCCCACCCAGAGTCACCACCCCTAAGCCCCCACCCAACCTGGCCTAGTCCAATCCTTTTCAGGCACCACCAGCCACAGCCCACCTATTAACCCTATCCTGCCTCCTTCTCCTGTGTCCCCTATCAACCCTATCATGAGGCCCTGCGCCTATTTTTTATTTTTTTTTTGCTCCGGGCCTGACTATCAAATCACACCGCATAACTGTGAACCTAGGCTAAAGGTTTGCAAACAAAGTCAGAAGACTCTATTTTGTGAATATTGGTATTAAGAAGGTACTCGCAGTCTTTTCTAAATATTGCCATCACTTAGTAATTGGTTTCCCAGAGATGGCAGATGTGCTAAATATCACCCGGTAATTGATATTGGCTAACTCAGTCTGGCATTCCTCTTTGTTCCCAGTGTCTAAAATGAGTAATGGGGAGTGAAAGAAAGTTGATTGTGATTTTCAGGGAGGAGTAAGTTAAAATGGAACTATAGAAAAAAATCTTTACATTAAATATTTTTCTTTGTTTTTCTGGGAACCCACCACTGTAACATAGTTTTATTGCCTGTTGATCCTGACAACTTTCTTTAAAAGACCAGGCTGCCGAGCAAAAGTGGCAATAAATATTTAAGATCCTAATTGGCCCATACAGCTATTTTAAAATTACCCATTAACAGAACATTGCAAGGAGACACATAGGAAAACCAAATTCCACTTTTTAGACACAGGGGATACATGGACAATTATTTCTCTTAAAATGGTTCTAAAACAGAAGGTTTGCTTATCTTAATTAATTCTCTGCCTTAAGGTAAAATACCTTCTGCATTTAGTCCCCCCCTTTTATACTTGAGCCTGATCTCCACCCAGCAATGTGCACGAGAGCAGAGGCTCTCTCTGCCCTCTCCCTCCTCAGTCCTCCTCCTCATAAGCAGCAGGAGTCGTTGGCAATTAATCTCAGCAGTGATGAGGGAGCGGGAGCGGGGGCAGGGTTGAGTCCCGCCATTCCTGTCAATAAACGCAGGCCTGCACGAGTGCCCCTGTAGCAAGTCATTTTCTATGGGGGCACTCGTGGAGGCCTGTGTCTATTGACAGAGATGGCTGGACTCGACCCTGCCCCCCGCTCCCTCTTTAGGAGTGCAGCTATAGCAAGTGGCTTGCTACGGGGGCACTTAGTGTGGGAAGGAGGCAGAAGCCCCAGTGTGGGACCAGAGAAGAAGAGGATTGAGGCTGCTCTGTGCAAAACCATTGCACAGAGCAGGTACGTATAACATGTTTAATTTTCTGTAGAAAAAAAATTGCATTTAGAATCACTTTAATCTCTGCTACACAGAGATGTAACCACTTGTTGAGTGTGGAGTGGAGAGGGATTAGAACCCTTGTCAGGTTTTATTGCTGTCTGTAGCTCCGTTAGGGAGATACACCCTCTCTATTTGTCCGGTTTACCATGATAATTAAAAGTGAAAGTAAAAGAAAATCCCAAATTTTGGGTTGTCCCTAGAAAAGTAATAGAGGGTAAATATTATTTCTGGTGACCAAAGAATTCCCTTAATTTGCAGAGATTTCGTTTCACTTCCTATTTGGCTATAAGATAGGAAGTGAAGGCAAATCTCCGCAATGGAAGATTGTGAACAGATGGTTAAAAAAAAAAATCTGACAGGGGTTAAAACCCTACCTTTCTCTACCCAAAATGAAAAAGAAACATTTTTCATATAGTTCTACTTTAAGCAGCTATCGAATTTACTCGCCTATGTAGTCCTAGGTTAATTGTGATCAGTTTGTACTCTGAAGCTAACTTTTGTCTCACTTTACATTTGTTCGTTATGGTCAGTCATATATAAATATGCATTTACCGCAAAGAATTAAACACAAAACCAAACACTGCCTGATTATCTCCCAACCTTAGTTTCACCTTTTTGTACTCCCAAAGAACAATCTCAATTTCAGGGCCACTGTAAAACTCTGTGAACAAGACCACACTGTCATTGACTTAATTGTATGATATTAATCTATCACTCAGGTAAACAAGGGAGCAGCTGAAGCATGAAGTACACCAGGATATACCCATAATTTACTATATTTATTCTCCTACTTCCAGCACTGAGCTTATGTAGCATCAGCGACTATCAGGAAGAGAAATCATCCCAGATCGCAAACAATTGAGCTGCAAGGTTGAAAATGACTTTCTAAACTGTCGCTAGACTTGCCAGGCTTCACACATTTGTTGAACAATTATAGCAAGTCCGCATTGCATGACTCCAGATCAAATTTCTTTGCCAACATTCTGAAAGTCTGCTGCAAGTTCTGGTTCGGTTGTATTGTGCAATAGTCATCCCACCACAGGGGTCACTGTAACTTGCCGAGCTCTTGCTGTAGAAACACCACTGCAACTTTGCTCTTGCTAGAGACTTGCCAAGCAAATTTGCTACAAATTGTAAAAGTGTCAACTAGAACTTGTGCTTCAAATGCTCTGCAAGTGTACAACTTGCCAATGAAAATGTGCAGCAAGTTAACCACTTAAGCCCCGGAAGATTTTACCCCCTTCCTGACCAGGGGGTTTTTTGCGATTTTTTTACTGCGTGACTTTAATGGACAATTGCGCGGTCGTGCGATGCTGTACCTAAACGAATTTCACGTCCTTTTTTTCCCACAAATAGAGCTTTCTTTTGGTGGTATTTGATCACCTGTGCGATTTTTTGATCATGCGCTATAAACAAAAAAAATAGCGTAATTTTTGCAAAAATAACAATATTTTTCACTTTTTTTATATGAAATTCCCCCAAAAAATAATGTAAAAATCTAAATTTTTTAACATTTTCGGCCAAATTGTTTTATGCTACATATGTTTGGTAAAAAAGATCGCACAAAGCGTATTTTGATTGCTTTGCGCAAAAGTTATCGCGTTTACTAACAAAGGGAAAAATTTTTGTCATTTTTGGTGGGTTTTTTTAACGAGTAATGGCGGCAATCTGCAATTTTTTTTGCGGTACTGCGACATTGTGGCGGACAGATCGGACCCTTGACTGACATTTTTGATACTTTTGGGGGTACCAGTGACATTACTGCAGTAATCAGTGCTATACATATGCACTACCACCACCGTGCTCCAAGGGGGGAGGAGAATTGCCCACTCACCAGATGCTGTGGCCCAACCCACTTTCGTGTTTGAGCATTCAGGCTTATAATGATGGTCACTGGTCCAGAGTATCCACAACAGGAATCGCACCAGCGCAGTCAAAAAAAGCTCAGCAGCATATGGGGAGGAGAGAACATAATCCCAATAGCGTGATACCGTTTAAAAGGGTTTTATTAAATAAAAATAAAACATAAGGTAACACACTCACATGTCTTGTATGTCATCAAACGCAAAAAAACAGTCACGAATAGGGGAGGGATGCCCTTCGGGAGATGATGTCCAGGCTCCACGCCGTGGACGCCGCGCCTTCTGGGTAATCCGAACTCCTCTTACACAGCCTGGTTACACCGCCTGGTCACGCCCCGACGCGTTTCGTGATTTCCACTTCTTCCCCGGGAGCGTCCCGGGGAAGAAGTGGAAATCACGAAACGCGTCGGGGCGTGACCAGGCGGTGTAACCAGGCTGTGTAAGAGGAGTTCGGATTACCCAGAAGGCGCGGCGTCCACGGCGTGGAGCCTGGACATCATCTCCCGAAGGGCATCCCTCCCCTATTCGTGACTGTTTTTTTGCGTTTGATGACATACAAGACATGTGAGTGTGTTACCTTATGTTTTATTTTTATTTAATAAAACCCTTTTAAACGGTATCACGCTATTGGGATTATGTTCTCTTCTCCCCATATGCTGCTGAGCTTTTTTTGACTGCGCTGGTGCGATTCCTGTTGTGGATACTCTGGACCAGTGACCATCATTATAAGCCTGAATGCTCAAACACGAAAGTGGGTTGGGCCACAGCATCTGGTGAGTGGGCAATTCTCCTCCCCCCTTGGAGCACGGTGGTGGTGGTGATCCTTTTGAGAAACACGTCTTCGTACATTATCATCCCAGGAGATAGAGTGAAGGATTATGGACTGTTTGAGTCATTTCTGAACTTTTTCCTGCTGCCTATGTGACATCTATTGCATTTCGGACTTTTGTGCAGTGGGCACAGTATTTTTTTGGCACTTGCTTCTTGACAAGTTTGCGCTACTATATATACAGTGGGTACGGAAAGTATTCAGACCCCCTTAAATTTTTCACTCTTTGTTATATTGCAGCCATTTGCTAAAATCATTTAAGTTCATTCTTCTTCCTCATGAATGTACACATAGCACCCCATACTGACAGAAAAACACAGAATTGTTGACATTGTTGCAGATTTATTAAAAAAGAAAAACTGAAATATCACATGGTCCTAAGTATTCAGACCCTTTGCTGTGACACTCATATATTTAACTCAGGTGCTTTCCATTTCTTCTGATCATCCTTGAGATGGTTCTACACCTTCATTTGAGTCCAGCTGTGTTTGATTATACTGATTGGACTTGATTAGGAAAGCCACACACCTGTCTATATAAGACCTTCCAGATCACAATGCATGTCAGAGCAAATGAGAATCATGAGGTCAAAGGAACTGCCTGAAGAGCTCAGAGACAGAATTGTGGCAAGGCACAGATCTGGCCAAGGTTACAAAAAGATTTCTGCTGCACTTAAGGTTCCTAAGAGCACAGTGGCCTCCATAATCCTCAAATGGAAGACGTTTGGGACGACCAGAACCCTTCCTAGAGCTGGCCGTCCGGCCAAACTGAGCTATCGGGGGAGAAGAGCCTTGGTGAGAGAGGTAAAGAAGAACCCAAAGATCACTGTGGCTGAGCTCCAGAGATGCAGTCAGGATATGGGAGAAAGTTGTAGAAAGTCAACCATCACTGCAGCCCTCCACCAGTCGGGGCTTTATGGCCGAGTGGCCCGACGGAAGCCTCTCCTCAGTGTAAGACACATGAAAGCCCGCATGGAGTTTGCTAAAAAACACCTGAAGGACTCCAAGATGGTGAGAAATAAGATTCTCTGGTCTGATGAGACCAAAATAGAACTTTTTGGCCTTAATTCTAAGCGGTATGTGTGGAGAAAACTAGGCACTGCTCATCACCTGTCCAATACAGTCCCAACAGTGAAGCATGGTGGTGGCAGCATCATGCTGTGGGGGTGTTTTTCAGCTGCAGGGACAGGACGACTGGTTGCAATCGAGGGAAAGATGAATGCGGCCAAGTACAGGGATATCCTGGACAAAAACCTTCTCCAGAGTGCTCTGGACCTCAGACTGGGCCGAAGGTTTACCTTCCAACAAGACAACGACCCTAAGCACACAGCTAAAATAACGAAGGAGTGGCTTCACAACAACTCCGTGACTGTTTTTGAATGGCCCAGCCAGAGCCCTGACTTAAACCCAATTGAGCATCTCTGGAGAGACCTAAAAATGGCTGTCCACCAACGTTTACCATCCAACCCGACAGAACTGGAGAGGATCTGCAAGGAGGAATGGCGGAGGATCCCCAAATCCAGGTGTGAAAGACTTGTTGCATCTTTCCCAAAAAGACTCCTGGCTGTATTAGATCAAAAGGGGGCTTCTACTAAATACTGAGCAAAGGGTCTGAATACTTAGGACCATGTGATATTTCAGTTTTTCTTTTTTAATAAATCTGCAACAATGTCAACAATTCTGTGTTTTTCTGTCAGTATGGGGTGCTATGTGTACATTCATGAGGAAGAAGAATGAACCTAAATGATTTTAGCAAATGGCTGCAATATAACAAAGAGTGAAAAATTTAAGGGGGTCTGAATACTTTCCGTACCCACTGTATATATAGGGATATTGCTGAGTATCTATCTATTATATATCTTTCTCCATATGTTTTAGTTAAGTAGCTGCATAGCCAATTTATTTATTGGTGAGTGGTCCTCATTTGAAGCGCTTGGGATAGCTTATACCTTTATTTGGTTTTCGTTGGGCATTTAAGCTGTCATATTATATACATATGCACTGTTACTGCAAAAATGACACTGGCAGGGAAGGGGTTAACTGTATTGGACAGGGAGGGGTTAAGTGTGTCCTAGGGGCATCTTTCTAACTGTAGTGGGACAATGCTATTGGTGTAAAACAAAGATCAACGGTTCTACATAGTAGAACCGTCTGATATGCATTTTTACACAGGGAGAATGACAAGCGGCTTGTTTACATAAGCCGCTCTGTCTTTCTCCCGCTGTACCGGCGATCGTAGTGTGACCGGCGGACATCGGGTCCGCCGGTCACACGCCCGCACTCCTCCCTGAACGAGCCGAGGCGGGCGCGCGCCTCAGCGGGCGCGCGCTCGCCTGCTATTGGCTCTAATAGCAGTGACAGGCGAGTGATGTAGTTCTACTTCACTCTGCCTGGCCGGGGCTGACTGCCGCATTAAATATACTGTGCGCAGTCGGCAACCGGTTAACAAGACTACAATTCAACACTGCCACAAATGTGTGGCAAGTTATCCTTGCTATCTGATATGGTATATAAACTGTAATAAAAAGTTACTTGTATCTTTAAATTAAACTAATATACAAAATATAATATATATATATAGTATATGAGAACTACATACTACTTCTGACACAGAAGTCCCCTGAAGTTTACCCTCTGTGAAAGGCCTGCTTCCCATAGGGTCACTGCTGGCAGTAAAATGCCCAGTGACTTCACTGCTATTTTCAGTTACAAATGATTGACGACCTTAACTTGTGACTTATAAAATAATCTATCAGCACATGCACAGTCACTGGAGTCACTTCTTCCCCATCGGCCAGGCCTTTTCTGGTTCCACTAAAAATACACGACAGAGATCCTAGGTTGAATGTCACCTAAGCAGACCCCATGGTGTACAATTCAGAATTTACTTTTATCTTTTCCTTGGATACAGGGCCTGTGTATAGAGTACATTTTGGTGCTGACCCCTTTTCCCATTTATTCCACAAGCCTAAAAACAGTAGAATGTTTAGTGGAGTTTTCAAGAAGAGAATAAAGGCAACAGTCCTTTCAGTATTAAACAGATACTTTTCCACCACAATGGCATAAGAAGGTATATCCAATAAGGCAAACATTTTTCTTTTTACGGGATAACTCTGGTGCTGAAATCTAAATCCAGATTTCTACTGGCAGTCACTTGATTTCCAAGGGCTGCTTCCATTTCTTGTCTGGCATATACGGTGGGTGGTTCTGAATGTGGCAGAGAATCTTACTCACAGAGAGAAGTCAGGCTATTTATTTTAGCATTCTCCTGTGAGTCCAGGCTGATGTGGTAATGCACCATAAAGGGGGTATGTCCATCACATCCAAGTCTAGTTGCCCAGGAAGCAGGGAAAGGACATTAGCTGTTGTACAACCTGAAAAATGAGTGACAATAAGACATGGGAGTGATAAGCCTGTGGGGGGGGGACAGTGCCAGAGAAAAGGTGAGTGTTTCAGCAAAGGCTACATTTTTTTATTTCAGAATCTGCTAGGTAATAAGTCTACAAAAGTAATACGTTTAAATTCTGTCACTAATCTGGCTCTGCTTTCTGGCAGTCCTGAAATTGTCGCTATATTCACTCTCCTGCGCTGTGCGATAAGACTCAACATGGTGTCAATCTACTATCTTGACATATTACTGCATATGGATAATGTGCCCCTTGCTGCCTTCAAAAGACTGGGAACGTCCGATATGACTGTAAGTAAAGGAAACAAAGAAGGCGCGTGGGCCTAGCGCATTATCCTCAAAACATGTTTTATTAAATGGTATAAAATTGAGGTGAATGTACTCACAAACCAATGGTTGCATCATAGCTTAGACATAACATCATCTGCCTAAGTCCATATACGTAAATTTGCAATGCTTGTAGACACATCGCTGACGCGTTTCAAGGTTACCCTCTTCTATAGAGCCTTGTCTGGATGACTACTGGTATAGCTGAAGGACTTTATGGTCCGATTCCATGCCTCTCAGCCTAGTGCTGTCACTCTGCAGATCCTCCTCTCATGTCTGAGTCTGCTTTCAGGCAGGGCTGTGTAGCTCAGAACTAGATACAAATTCAAATCCTTTTCTAGGCAAAATTACTTTCATCTATATATTTAAACTTTATGTTTAAAATATATCTGAAGCTCAAACCTTCTTTTTTTTTTTTTTCATTTAAATAGAGTAGGGAAAATTTTAAACTCCTGTCAAGGCTATTTTGCTATCTGTGCCCCATGGGGGAGATTTAAGATAGAACTTCACCCTAAAAGGAAAGTTCCAGTTTAACATCCCCTTCACCCATCTTTTGCCACTTTTGAAGGTTTGTTTTTCTTTTAGGTTGTGGGTACCTAGTTTTAGCAGGTACCCGCTAATGCTTCTGTTCTGACCGCCTAGGCAGAGCAGACGTTCTCTCCTTCACCCCCCTGCCCACAACCTTCTAGGACATGTCAAAGATCCAGGAGGCTGCAGGGTCATTCATACAGTATAGCGCAAATCGCTCATGTGCAGTGGAAAGCTGGCTGTGAAGCCACAAGGAGTCAGTCAACTTCCCTTAATAAAAATGTCAGGACCCAAAGACTGGCGAAGAACCAGCTGGGATGAGGACAGCGCTGGATCCCTGGACAGGTAAGTGGCCTTTTTTTAAAAAGTCAGCAGCTACAGTATTTTTAGCTGCTTACTTTAATTTTCTTTTTTTATGACTGAAGATCATCCCTTTTTTTTTATTTTTATTGAAAAAGATTTTGAGTACAAAACAAAGCCTGTGGGGCATACCCCGGCTTTAACAACCACAAACAATAACAACTAACACTACTACCGACAAAAAACAAGTTGGAGGTCACAACTGTAACCTCCCAAAATCATACTGCTCAATGCCCAACAATCGAATAATATAAACAAAAGAGCACACATTATACATCGTCAGGACTACATTCCCTCCCCCTCCGTGTTCCGCTACACGATCCCACCAGGCCCAACAACTGGGATCAATGCCAGGAGAATTACACACCTGGGCTCTAATCCATCAGCTCCGTGCATTCTCAAGAGGGCTATCTACCATGCAAACACCTGCACACTCATGGTGTTCCAGTCAGAGTTTTGATCATCCACCGTCAGTGTAGATGCTATCCATACCTGCCAGACCCTTTCATATTTTTTGGGGCAACCCCTGGAAATGTAGGTCACCTTGTACAATAGCACCACAGTGTTAACAAGTCCCTTCCAGAAACTAAAGGTTTGGGGAGGTCTGACCTCCACTTCAGGACTATAGCTTTCCAGGCAAAGAATAATAGGATACGAATTAGGGTACGTGTCGCCTTGGCCGTCGCCAACTGGTCTACCAGGCCAAGGAGAAAACCCCCCACTGTTAAAGGGACTGAAACGGAGGTCAAGCTTGAAATGAACCGAGACACCTCCTGCCAGTAAACTGAAGATCATCCTAAACTTCATTTTCTGCCCTGTAGACCACAGGAAATGTAAGGCAATATCTCCGAAGTGTGATAAATAATCAAAAGTGTTTCCATTGGAAGATTTCCCCATAACCTTTTGATGACAGCACAAAATGTGGGATTTCTTTCATTTTTAGGCTCAATGACATTGCTCACCAGCACAAAAACAGAATAAATCTCCCTATCAGGCCAGCCAACAAAAAAGTCTGGTAGGCATTCCATCTCCTTGCCACTCTATTCAAAATTGAAAAAATGTTTTGCCTTTAGATGCGCTTTAACGGTATGCCTGGAGTTTGTCTTTAAATAGGCACATGAAAAAAAGAAAGCTATAAGAAAAAATAGACCTGTCAATTTATGATAAATAAAGACTGAACATTCAGATTCTTGCATAAGCCCGGTCTTGACAAGGTCTCTTTAAGCTGCAGTCCTAGGCATTGGTCCATTTCAGTCCTATGATAAAATGTGGTCTTGGTTTTAGGAACCCGATTTAAACAAGAGAAGTGTAACTCTGTGATCCATCATAAAATCTTTCTGTAACTGGAAACAAAATATTACTGCTGAACTGTATCTCTCTGGTGCTAGCTCAAAGAGCACAGTGTATATTACAGCATTCAATTCCAGAAACAGCAGGATGAAATAAAACGGTCTGGGGTTTGACTGTCCCTGTTGTCTCCTGTCTGTTTCAGCTGTCTTGCTAACAGACGGCAGTTCTGATCCCTCTGAAAGCTACAAAACGCCAACATCTCTAAATTCAGAGCACCAGCCCAAAGCACGTTTATTTTATTATGTGTGTTAGATGGCAAATTAAACTTTAAACCCTGTTAAGAAGAAAATAAAGAATACAAACATTTTATGGAGGATATCTCAGATCACATATAGAGACATACAACAGCCAGCTAAACTGTTAGTATTAACTTTAATGTACTTTTATAGCTGCAATATTAAATAGCTGTGAAACCATCATTTCATCTCAGCTTTCCGTGTTTGGTTTTGTTTTGTCCTTGCTAGCTATATTATCCCATAGCCAGTGTAAAGTTGGAAAAACTCTCCAATTCTTCAATAAAACTGTATGTATAAGTTTAAAGATTTATTTGAAATAAAAGACTTGATGACATTGTAAAATACTAATACAAGCATGATGTTTATGTATATGGTAACATCCCACAATGGAATTTTCCTGGCAGTCTCCATGGCAGCCTACGTGTGGGTTAACCCCGCCTCCTCTCCAATGGTATAGGACCCCCCTCTATAAATTTCAGCTTGCAGGCACAGCCAGTGTTCCTTTTTTGTCCTCCTCCAAGGACCCTATTTGGATTATTTCCTGTTGGAATTTGGTCGGCTTACCTCAAAATGAAAAGTCGGTGTCTATGTCCAGGGCCCAGCCATGGGCGGTGAGTGACATTTCAAAATCCCCTTTGGCTGATAACTGTGCGGTGCTTCGGATGGCCGACGGATATCCTGACAGGGTCTGAAGATTTGTCTCCTCCATGGCAGTGTTTTTGTTATGTTTGTTTGTCTCAAAATACTTTCTTTGCTATCCCTGGTGGCCCAATGGCAGCTGGAACGCTCCGTGCGTTCCAGCCATCTCCTTCCTGCTCCCCCTCCGCTCAGTCCGGCGGACGCATGCGCTGTGTGGTAATGGAGCTCCGCTCGCTGCCTGCGCATGCGCACTTTGCCGCGATCGGAAGCGAGGCCCAGTCCGCGCATGCGCACTTGCGATCGCGGCTGGCCGTCGCTGACGTCATCCTGGCGCGAAAATTTAAACGCCTGTCAGCTCCAGGGCAATTGGGAATGCACTGTGGGCATAGCGACGTCTTCCCGGTACCTTATCCGTGTGAATACCAGGTATGTGGGGACCGGATGCTGCATACCTTTTGGCGGTGTGCAGGGGGGGAGCGGTTGGATGCATATTAGGACAACACCTGAATATTCCTTATTGCCTTGTAGTGATCCGCTGTATGCTCTACTTCCTTGTCAGTTTTTGGTTTTGCCTGAAACATGGATCCTGCTTCACCGCCCCCTTGTGGCCAGCCCTCTCACAACAGGTGAGTGCTGGTACATTTTAGGGGGATATGAAGGGAGGGATGCTGGCTCATGATTCATGGCTAAATCCTGTGTCTCCCTGGATTTCTCTTTCTCCCAGCTCTTCCAGGTCTGGTCAAGAAAGAGACCCTGTCAGGCCACGAATAGAATCATCTTCAAGGTCAAGACGCCATGAGTCTCCATCAGGGAGCAGGCATGAAAGGAGACGCTCAAATTCCTCCTCCAGACACCGCACACACCGCCACAGTAGCCATACAGCCCAGAGAGCCTGTTGGGGTTGTGGGGCGCATGTCCCGGAGGACAAGTCCCTTTGCGAGCCCTGTTTCGCTCGTGCATCTGGGGAAAGAGAGTCTGAAGATCAGAGATTGGAATCCCTGGAGAAACGGATTGTCCAGCAATCCATGAAAGAGTGGGGTGCTAGTCCCACACCTGGGCCTGCTACTCCCAGCTCTCCTGATGATGCTCCTGAAGAGCCAAGCTTCACTTCCGGGAAATCCTCAGAAAGCGATTCGGAAGAAGAGGAAGGTGCAGTTGGGGGTTTTGATTTTGCCCTTGTTGCACCTCTCATAAGAGCAGTCAAGGAGGCTCTGAAATGGGAAGATCCCAGTACCCCACAAGTAAAACAGAGAATGTTTTTCAAACACTTGGGGAAAGAGCGGCTAAACTTTCCGCTCCTTTCAGAATTGAAGGATGTCATCCTAAAAGAGTGGAGTAAAGGGGATAGCAAGACCTCCTTATCCTCCAAATTGTCTAAGTTGTATCCCTTTAAACCAGAAGAGGTCAGTCACCTGGAATCGGCTCCTCTAGTTGATGCCGCAGTTTCCAGACTAGCAAAACACGTTACACTCCCGCTGGACGATGCGGTGTCCTTTAAAGACCCTCTGGATAGGAAAGTGGACCTGAATTTAAAAAGAATTTATATCACAGCCGGTGCGGCTTGTAAACCTGTGCTAGCATTAGCAGCCATGTCTAAGGCCATGGAAACCTGGGTTTCTGATGTTGAACTAAAATTAAGGAGTTTGTCTGAAGATGCAGTAGAGAACTCTCCTGTTCAGGAATTGAAGTTAGCTTCTGTGTTTCTTGGAGAAGCATCCATTGATGTGTTACGTCTCTTATCCAGATCCATGTTGGCTTCTGTCACAGCCAAACGGGCCCTGTGGTTGCGTCCCTGGCTGGCAGACCCAGCCTCTAAACAGGCTTGGTGCAAAATCCCTTTTGAAGGATCCTCTTTATTTGGAAAAAAATTCTATAATGCAATTACTAAAGTGATGGGTGGAAAGTCAGGTTTCCTTCCCCAAGATAAGCGCCTCTTTGGCCCTAAGAAGCAGCAACCAAGAAAGCAGTTTGCAGAGCGATCAAGGGATACCCGCTCATATAGGCCTGGGCGAGATTACAGGAGAAATTGGAAAGGCAGCCAAGCATCCTCTCGTAAGCCGGTCAGAGGCTCAGCACCTTCCGGACAAGAAACCTCAAAGTCCTTTTGAGATTGGGCCCGTTCAGACATGCCAGGTGGGGGCACGCCTGCTCCGCTTTCAGCGTGTCTGGGCGACCTCAATCTCAGACTTCTGGACCATCAGGACAGTGTCCACAGGACACACATGGACTTTCTCAACAGATCCCGTGTCCAGATTCATTCCCACTCGCTTGCCTTCTCAGGACGAGAAAAGAAGTGTTTTGCTCGACTATGTAAGCACTTTTGGTAGCTCAGGGCGCAATAGTTCCGCCCGTGCAGGAAAGATTCCAAGGCGTATATTCACCCCTCTTTCTAGTACAGAAGAAGAATGGATCTTGGCGCCCTGTGATAGATCTCACCTATCTCAACAGGTTCATCAAGAACGAAAAGTTCAAAATGGAGACCTTATCCACCATCCAGAAAGCAGTGCTTCCAGGAGACTGGCTAGTGTCAATAGATCTCAAAGACGCGTATTTCCACGTGCCTATAGCAGTAAACTTCCACAAGTATCTCCGTTTCGCGGTAGAACATCGACACTTCCAGTTCATCTGCCTTCCTATTGGCCTGTCCACATCCCCAAGGGTGTTTTCCAAGGTCCTTCTAGCTGTGGTAGCTCTAATCAGAACAAAAGGTGTACGTCTACATCACTACTTAGACGATCTTCAACTGTTATCACAAGACAGGGATCGACTTTTGTCCCACAGGGACCTGGTCACCACAACTCTCATGGAGTTCGGATGGTTGTTGAATCTTCAAAAAAGTCATCTGGAGCCCTCTCAACATTTGGTCTATCTAGGGGCTCAATTCAACACCGTTCAGAATACACTTTCTCTGCCTCTAGAGAAAATTCCGGTGGTTCGGGAGAGGATCTTTCCAGCCCTCTCCTCCTCTTTTCTGACGGCATCCCAGTGTCTCAAGATCATCGGCACTATGGTCTCGACGGCCCCTATGGTCAAGTGGGCACTGTGGCGAATGCGGCCCTTTCAAAGGGGCTTCTTTCGGCAGTGGAATCCGGAAGAATGCGAGCAGCGTATCTTTATTTCCCACAGCATGAGGAGCAGCTTATTATGGTGGCTCCAACGCAAGAACCTGCTCAATTGCCATTCTCTAGTTCCCATCACGTGGGTCATCATTGCAACCAACGCCAGCAACTGTGGCTGGGGAGCCCATTGCATGGCAGAGGTGGCTCAAGGGAAATGGCCTCCACAAGCCCACTCCCTGGTTTCCAACGTCCTGGAGCTTCGTGCGGCTTTTCTAGCTCTTCAAGCTTTCCACCACCTAATAGAAGGCAAATCCGTATTTCTTCGGATGGACAACACCACGGCAGTGGCTTATGTGAAAAGACAGGGCGGAACCAGGAGTCTCTCCCTTCTTCAGGAGGTAGACCCAATCATGACATGGGCCCAAGCCCATCTGTCCAACATCTCGGCGGCCTACATTCCGGGGCCACAGAATGTCCAGGCAGATTTCCTTTCCAGAGTCCAGTTGAATCACAACGAGTGGTCTCTCCACATCGACTCATTCAAGTGGATTCTGTCTCTAGGGGTCTCACCCGAAGTAGACCTGTTTGCATCTCCATGCAACCACAAGCTGGACCGGTACTTCACACGCAGCAAGTGTCACCGAGCCTGTGGAACGGATGCTCTGACCGACAGATGGGAATTCAGCAGGGCATATGCCTTTCCCCCATTTCCCATCATCCTCAGATTTCTTCAGAGACTCCAAGCAGAAGATGTGGAGATTGTCATGGTAGCCCCTCATTGGCCAAACAGGCCCTGGTTCCCACTTCTCCTGCAACTCAGTTATCGGAGCCCGATTCCCCTGCCCCTCAAACCAGACCTTCTCTCGCAGGGAACAACATTACACCCCTGCCCCGCTTTGCTCAGGTTAACGGTCTGGTTCTTGAGAGGGAGAGGTTGGAGTCACTCGGATGCCCTCCTGGGGCAATCCCTACCTTAATGAACTCCAGAAGACCCAGCACGAACAGAGTTTACTGCAGAGTCTGGTCTAGATTCTTGGAATTCACGTACCCGGAGGGAAATCCTTCCTTGAGATTGGAGTTCAAGAAGTCCTGAAGTTCCTTCAAGCAGGTCTGGATAAATCTCTATCAGTTGGGACTCTCAGGGTGCAAATATCAGCCTTATCGGTGTTCTCAGGGTTCTCCTGGGCCAAGCATGTACTCATACAACAATTCTTCAAAGGTGCGGTCAGACTCAGACCTCAGAGGAAGCCAAGGTTCCCGAAATGGGACCTTCCTCTTGTCCTTAACGTCCTTTCAAGAACTAGTTTGTCGGACTCCATCAGAGAACTTACCATTAAAACAGCCTTTTTAGTGGCAATCACTTCAGCCAAAAGGGTTTCTGAGATCAGTTCCCTTGGTCATAAAGAACCTTTTCTCACGTTCTTTCCGGATCGAGAAGTCCTAATTCCGATGCTCAATTCCAATCCGAAGGTATCATCGGTTTTTCATGAAAACCAGGAGATTGTGCTTCCTACCTTTCGATCTTCCGAGGATAATGAACCTCATCCCTTGGATGTAGGGAAGACTCTAATGGAATATCTTCAGTCAACGTCTTCTTTCAGACAATCGGATAATCTCTTCGTCCTTTTCTCAGGCAAAAATAGAGGAAAGCGGGCCTCGTCAAGGTCCATTGCAGCCTGGATTGTGTCTGCCATTCAGCGAGCTTACTGTGTAGAGGGTTTGGCTCCTGCGGAGGCGGTGACAGCGCAATCAACGAGAAGCATCTCAACATGCTGGGCGGCTTCACATCATGTTGCACCAGAAGTAGTCTGCAGAGCGGCTTCCTGGTCTTCTGTAAATACGTTTATGACACATTATTGTGTGGAGCCAGCCTCCTTATCTTCAGTTAATTTTGGCTGCTAATAATTTGAAGTAAAATTTGATTTGAAACATTCCCATCCGTGTGGTTTGGGTTAGTTATTTCCCACACGTAGGCTGCCATGGAGACTGCCAGGAAAACGGAAAATTCCTATCATACTTACCGTAATTTTCCTTTCCTGGTGGTCTCAATGGCAGCCGGAGGTCCCACCCTCTGGTCTTGGATTCGGCTAAGATATGGAACACTGGCTGTGCCTGCAAGCTGAAATTTATAGAGGGGGGTCCTATACCATTGGAGAGGAGGCGGGGTTAACCCACACGTAGGCTGCCATGGAGACCACCAGGAAAGGAAAATTACGGTAAGTATGATAGGAATTTTCCGTTTTCCTAGATGGTTGCATAAAACAAGCATGTGAAACAAAATGGCTATCTACTTCTGGAATAAGCCCATTTCTGACACATGTTGTATACAAGTTAGATTCTGTATTCTTATCTAGAAAGACCTACTTAGACCCCCCAAACATTATATTTATATATATATATATATATATATATTATATTTTTTTTATTTTTTTTTTTTTTTAGCAAAGACTCTGGAAAATAAAATGGTGGTCGATGCAATATTTGTTGTCAAGCGGTATTTGCGCAGCGGATTTTGAAACACCATTTTTTTGGAAAAATACATTTCACTGCATATAAAAAAACTAAACCGTAAAGTTAGCCTATTTTTTTGTTAATTGTGAATGTTGCTCTCGCTCTGGTGATCACGGCGATACCTCACATGTGTGGTTTGAACTGCGCTTTTATTTGCAGGCCCGACTTATGTATGCGTTTTCTTTCGTGCACAAGCTCACGACGACGGGGGGCACATACAATTTTTTTTTCCTATTTTTTTTATTTATTTATTTTTTATTTTTTACATTTTTTTGTAAACATTCCTTGTGACAGTAATATGCAGTGACAGGTACTCTGTATGGAGGGATCGGGGGTCTAAAAGACCCCAGACCACTTCACTGCACTTTAATGTATTCAAAATGCCAAAATCTGCATTTTTGAATACTGACAGTTTTTTTAAATTTGGCGCCTTTAGCCGCCGAGTAACCTGGACATTACATCATCACGCCGCTTCCGGGTTACTACATCGGAGACCGAATTCGGCTTTGATCGGGATTCCAACCAGCCGGCGGACGTGGTCTCCCAGTGGGATGGGATACCCAGGCAGAGCCGCGGAAGGTGGCGGGAGATCCCCTCCCGCTCACTGGTATAGCATCGGACATTATCACCTGAAAGCCAACCGCAAGCTCATAAAAATGGTACCAGGTTGATGCCTCTAGCTGCAGGCATCACCCCAGTAAAACCACTTCTCTGAGCCGGCGTAGGGCTACGTTGATTCGCAGGAAGTGTTTCAACAAGTGCCTGGCAGGGATGATTATATTAAGAAAGTATGACTGGGTATGGACACTGCTAGCAGGTGTAGCATTTGCTTATGGTGGGAACAAGTCCATTAGCCAAACAGAGTAAAAAAAAAAATAGTCAGCTTTTTAAAAAAAAAACATTTAAAATATGGCCAAAAGGCCACAACAATCTGATAATAAAGTTACATTTACGATTTATTTATTAGAGGTACTGATATTACGCCGACAGTTGATGCAGCACTTTTACATACTGTATATATATATATATATTGTACATTGACATCAGTCATTGATGTGAATGTACAGTTCCCTATCTCACATGCATACATACTAAGGACAATTTCGAAACCAATTATCCTACCAGCATGTCATTAAAGTGTGGGAGGAACTGAAGTATATGCAGGAAACCCACACAGGCACAGGAAGAACATTCAAACTCCATGGAGGTAGTGTCATGGTTTTGGATTCAAACTGATAATCTTAGTGCTGCCAGGCAGAGGTGCTAACCACTAAGCCACTGTGCTGCCTATATTATATTCAATCTATTAGCCTCTGGCATACTTACCAACTGCCCCAGATGTGTCAGGACAGTCCTGCTAATTTAGTTAGTTGTCTTGAGATGGCTGTGTCCCAGGTTTTGAGGATCATTGAGGGATTTTTCACCTGCCATGCAACCCATTCCACTTTGCTGTAATTGGGAGACAGATATACAGCATGTAGAAAATTGTGGTTGATGATAAAAACCTATCAAACACACACCCAGCGCTAGTAGTCCCTACGAAATACTAGATGATAACACAAAGTATTGACATGCAACACAATACTAATGTAACTCAAAGTATTAGCATGTAACACTGAACTGGTGCAGCAATAAATATAAATAAATCAATAAATATATATATATATATATATCTGATTAGCAGCCGCTGTAAATAAACAGTACTATAAATGAAGTGCAGTTAATACCGTGTCAATACACAAAATCAATCACACTCAGCAGCGCTATACTCTAAGTCATCCGCTCTGAGTATCAAAAACATCACATATAACACAAAATGCACAGGACCATCATATGAATGTAAGTGTCCAATACATAGAGCAGTCTCTATAACTCCCCAGTGAGGTCTTCTACTGTCAGAGTGACATGAAGTTCATAATCCCAGATCGAATGAATAGTGGTACTTCAATCTGGATAAAGTGAAATGGGTCCACCACCACACCTCCAGTGCTCCCCTCTAGATTAAACACTCACCAGACCAACAGAGATCAGAAGCCTCTATGTTATTGCCTTTCAGTTGTCTCTCCAAATCTCTTTTTAGATTTTGTGTAGGATTGCTCTTTAGATTTGCATGTCTTTTTGTGAAGATCTGGCATGTATCCATTTTTTGGTGTAGGACATCTTGACTTCTGTTTGTTACCTCAGCATTTCATATTACTGATATTTGCCTGCTGTACTATGTACTTGTATGAAAAAATATCATGTTCTCTTTGTATTGCTTCCTTTGTGTGAAATCCCTGGTGTTCCTGCCAGTCCCTCTGCTTTCCTATTAAAAACTGACCACACTAAGCAGAAGAGCACAGTATGGTCAGTTCTCCAGCTGTGCTGGGAATACAGTGTGCTCTCTTCCAATGATTAGACTTGTCCTCCAGACACACCCCCTCTGCAAAGCCTCTTACTGGGCAGATTAGTGCACTGTTGCTTTTCCTCTCCCAGCTCTTATGCAGCTGAGAACAGAGGGAATGTGATCACTTATATAAAATGGAAAAGAAGGTATTTATAATGTTTTTGTAATATCAATACACAAATGTTTTTCCTTTCATTTCAGTTTAAACTGGATTGTTTTACAAGGTAATCATTTATAATCAATGTGAAAGGAAGAGGTCCATAAGCCGCACATCATGAAGCAGACCCATGTGCATGAAGTGAGATGTATATCATCCTCAGCCCGGACAACCCCCCACATGTTTTGCTCTGCCCCTTGGAGCTTAATCATGAGGATTGGAGTTCTGAGCATAAGGGGGTGTTTATAAGAGCATCATTGGCTGTCATGTGATAGAATTGAATGGCACACAGGTGCTCAAGCAATCAATTAAGTGGATAAAAACATCCACAGACATCAAAGCTAGTCACAGACATTAAGATTGCGCTACAGAAGATATTTATTTTTTTTTTTTTTATTATAAACGTTTATTGAATGTAAATGAATACAAAAATATATATGCATTGTCAATGATAAAATATCAGTATTACAAGAGCCGTATGAACATATCATGTCTATAATAATGAGAAATATAAACAGTAACCAACTTAGGAGTGTTAAGTTAAGAATATGTTAACATCATCATAAAGAAGGCAATTCAAGTCTGACAGGTAGAGATAAGGTAGGATTTTACCTGTTGAGCCATGTGAAAACATGTGTGATAGAGCTAATACTTCTAAAAAAAAGTAACATAAAACAACTTTATATCTGGGATAGTGTAGATATACACAAGATTAGTGGGACTTATGATGGGCCTTCCGTCTGCCTCAAGAGGGGATGCCCTGTCCGGTCAACCATTAGTGTGGCAAAAGAGACCATCTTTCCAGCACCTAGGGAAGCAAGGATCGTATCCCATATTAAATGAGTATGGAGCATTTATAAATGAACCAGGGGTTCCATTTTTGATCCCATGTGTTTTTGGAATTTGTAATAGAATGATGATATGCTTCCATAGATTTAATATCTTCTATTCTGTGATTAACCAGAGCATATGGTACATTGGGTTCTTTCCATTGTTTAGCTATAGACCATAACATTGCGACACATAGCGTATGTATCAGACGGGTTAATGGCTTGGAAATGTCTGGGATGTCCCGAAACAATAGACATTGTGATGGAGTGAGTGTAAGGTTTCTACCCGTAATTTTCGCGCATGCGTGGAATAATTCCGACCATGTGTCTTGTATTTTAGGACAGTCCCAGAATATGTGTTTAAACGAGCCTGTATCATTGCATCCTCTAAAACAGTTCGAGGAGATCTCTGGATAAATTCTATTCAGTTTTTCAGGTGTATAGTACCATCTAGTAAAGAGTTTCACGGCTGTCTCCCTAACTCCCAGTGATCTTGTCGAGCCGCGTAGGTTCGACCACATGTTTTGCCAATCCCTAGCCGTAATGGTTTCCCGCAACTCCAATTCCCAATCCGTCATGTATTTTAGTTTAGTCTCAACGTCATGCGGGTTTAGGGTGGAGTATAAGGTGGAGATGTGGCCTCCCCCCAAGGGGTTTTCCAGGCATATTCGCTCAAAGGAACTGAGGGGAGTTCCAGATGGCTGAGCATGATAGGAGGTGAAGTAACTCTTGATTAATTCGTAGTTTAATTTTTCAGATGAAGGAGCATTCTTGTGTTCCGTCAAATGCTCAAATGAGTACATGATTCCTCCATCAAAAAGGTCAAGTAACGTGGTCAGTTTGTTTTTAGACCACCACGTAAATTGGTGAGGAGAATGAAATGCTTCCTTGAATCTGGGGTCCCCCAAAAATGAAGCACCCAATCGAGGAGTGGATGTTAAGGAACTATGCTTATTTGCAGATCTCCAAACTTTAAGGGAGTCTGAAACCACTGAATTACGTGTAGAAATTCCACGTATAGGGATTGTTGGGTCCCATAGCAGACCGGCTAGATGAAATGGAGCAATAGATTGTGCCTCAAACGAAACCCATGGAGAGTTCGTCGGCTGAGTGTGCCAGTATCCAAGCTGGGAGAGCCTACAACTTATGTAATATGGCCAAATCTGAGGGAGACCCAAACCCCCCGATCGTTGGTGTCGATAAAGAATGTTAGCGGCATATCTGGCTTTTTTGTTACCCCAAATAAATTTATTGACAAGTGATTGAAGCTTGGAGATGAACTGTTTGGTGAGACTAATTGGTAGAGCTCGAAAAAGATATAACATTTTAGGAAGGATGGTCATCTTAACTGCTGTTATCTTCCCCAAAAAGGACAGATGATAAGAGGACCATATTTGTAGTAGACTACGAATCTTGGTCATTAAGGGAGGGAAGTTGGATTGGAATAATGATTTATATTCTTTACATAACTGTATCCCAAGATAAGGGATGGATTCGGAAGCCCACACAAAGGGAAATGCATCTTTTAGGTTTAGGATGTCTTGTGGAGGAAGGTTAATTGGTAACGCGATAGATTTTGACATATTAATAGTTAGGCCCGATACACCTGCGAACTTTTCCAAAACTGTCAACAAATTTGGTAGCGAGCGCAAAGGATCTGGAATAAAAAGTATAGCATCATCTGCATAAAGGCTTAATTTATATGATTCTCCGCCCTTCTCATATCCCCTCACTCCATCATGTCTTCTGATAGCTATAGAGAGAGGTTCAATGGCCAGGGCAAATAGCAGGGGGGATAGGGGACATCCCTGTCTAGTGCCCCTGCCTAGCGGGAAGAAGTTGGAATTACAACCTGTCATTCTAATCCTGGTTTTGGGGTTTTTATAAAGGGCCATGAAACCATTTAGAAACTCGCCCGTGAGTCCAAATCTGGGTAAGAGATGTTTAAGGTAATCCCAGGAAACACTGTCAAAGGCCTTGTGAATGTCAAGACCCAATAGTAATAGTTGTTTTTTGTGTAGGTTAGCATCTTGTATGACGTTACAGGCCAATCTAATATTATCCGTAATTTGGCGATTTGGAATAAAGCCTGATTGGAAGGTGGAGATGAGCTTATGGATTATAGTTGATAGTCTGGCTGCAAGAATTTTACTAAATAGTTTTAGGTCGTTGTTAATAATTGAGATTGGCCTGAAATTCTGGGGACTGGAAAGATCTTTATTGGGTTTTGGAAGTAATACCATATTAGCAAAAGACATCTCTTCAGGGAATTCGTGGCCTTTTAATATGTGATTGAATAACTGAGAAAGTTTAGGGGCAAGAGTTTGAGAGAAAGTTTTAAAGTAGATGGCAGAAAATCCATCTGGTCCCGGGGCTGAGGAATTGCGGAGAGATTTAATGACCAGTTCAACTTCAGTGTCCGTGATCGGGGCATTTAATCGTTCATAGTCCGATTCCGATATAGAGGGTATTGGAATTTCATCCAGCCATTTCTGGGAATCTAGTGGGGCTAATGAAGATGGAGGGGATAAAAGGTTTGAATAAAATTTTTCAAAAATTTCCATGACTTCCTTGGGATGGGAGGTAGTCAAGCCCGAAGACGTGTTTAGCTTATATACATGTGGTGGTCTGACAGATTGATTTAATTTTCTAGCAAGCATTGTGGAAGAAGAATTTCCATACAAAAGGAATTTGGATCTAGTGTATTTAAGGGATTTCTCGGCATTTTCAGAGAGTATGTCATTCAGTTCTTTCCTTTTTTGATCAATACAGGTTCTGGTGTTCATGTCATGCAGTGTATTGTAGTTTTTATAGAGAGTTTGAAGATCTTTGGTCAGGGTTTGTATTTTGGCGGTACGCAAACGATTTTTCCTAGCCGCCAATTCAATTAGTCTTCCTCTGATAAATGCTTTGTGTGCTACCCATGTATTCTGTATAGAGGTGTCGTCAATGGGATTAAGCCCAAAAAATTCTGTAAGAGAATCCGAGACCTCTTTGGAATCCTGTATATTCGCCAGTATTGAGTCGTTTAGTCTCCATGAAAATGGAGTGGGGGAGAGTCCTATGCCCTTCGTGTCATATATCACCATGTGATGGTCCGACCATACACACGGGAATATATCTGCAGAAACAGAATTTGCTAGTACCACCTGAGAAGCATACACATAGTCTATTCTGGCCGAGGTGTTGTGGGGGTTAGAGTAGAATGTGTACTCCCTAGCACCCATATTTAAACATCTCCAGGTGTCAACTAGTTGAAGAGTGTTGAGTTTTCGTTCCAAAATTTTAGGGAAAGTTTTAGAGGAGGGAGAGGGGTTGCTCCTATCTAGGGTTGGATGGGCAACCATATTGAAATCACCCCCTAGTATTATGTGGGAAGAGTGAAATTTCTCCAATTCAGCGAAAAAGTCAAGAAAGAATTTTACTGTAGCACCATTAGGAGCGTATAGGTTTGCAATTGTTAACGCTTTACCCAGGATGCGACCCCTGATGATTATGAAACGGCTCTCTGGATCCTTATAGCAATCCTGAATTTCAAGTGGGAGGGAGTTGTGAATGAAGATAGCCACACCTCTGCTTTTAGAGGAGAAGGTGGTATAAAAGGATTGATTATATGATTTATTAAAAAATTTGGGGTGATTATTGACTGCAAAATGAGTTTCTTGTAGTAACAAGATTTTTGCATTAAGGCGTTTGAACTGGTGGAACGCCTTATTGCGTTTGTTAGGGGAGTTGAATCCCTGGACATTGTGGGAGATTACTTTAATTGTCATTTTTAAATGTGTGTTGAAGTTCCTTTGGCAATGACATAGTGTTAAAGGAAAGGTGCAAACTTAATGACCAGGTGTTCCACCCGTCCAAAATAGCCCGAAATGTGGGAGTGGCATCATGGGAGTTGAAAAAAGTGGTAGTGCATTTTGTCAGAACCCAAACCCGGCTGAGGCAAAGCAGGGCATGGTAATGACATAAATTCTCATAACAAAAGTGAATACAAGGCATCCTGTGTATATATCTTAAGACATTTGCATATAGTTTATCATAATTAGTAGTTACCATAAACATGTAACAAAAAAGAATAAACCAGGGTCGGTAGGCTGTAACCGTACCGGAACATAAAAACCTGAACTGGAGGAAAATTCCCCCTAAACAGCAGATCGAAAGCCAGCAGCCCAAAGGGATCCCCGCAAGTCTCAGGGGAGAGAGCCTTGGGGGAAGGATCCCACTGAGGGGGCTGGTGTCTGTCAATCCACTGAGTGCGTGCGTCATGTACAAGCATGAGACTAACGCATAAGGCCATTCGAGAATTGTTAATGAACAAAAATATAAAGCCTCAGTTGTGTGAGTTTATATGAAAAGAACCGCAGTAAACTTTAGTGGCAGCGAGAAAAAACCCAAAAGTTAACTAATAAATGTCAACAACTGGTCCTTAAAACAGATATCCAGAACTACTCTCACTAGACAATTTGTCCTTATAGTGGATAAGGCATTGTAGATAATGAGAGGGTTATGTGAGATTGCTCAAATCCAGTTCCATGTTAATTCTGTATTGATGTCCTTGAAGAAACTTTGTTTCAGTGGAAAGCTGCTATCTCCTATTAGGCACCTCTAGATGGCAGTAGAGTGCAAGAATCTGGGTATAGTAAGCATTGTCATTTAAATAATGTGGTAGAACAATGAAACTCAAAGAGCAAGACAATAGGCGACACTGTCCCTCTGGTAAGATGAATGCCACCCGTCTGGAAATTCCACTTCATATTTTTGGGTTATATCCAAGAAGGAAGTGACTATTATTAAGGACCAACATATAGGAAAAGTGCATATTAAAATGCAGGGGGATATGTGAACAAAGATCGCTAGAATGTGTAGGGGACAAATCAAGCTAAGTCTTGTCGCGGTCTTCTGCGACTTCTCCTGGAGGCTGGTGTCTGCCATAAGGGTGATAGGCGGTGAGCAGGAGCGGGCGAAGGAGCCGCTGCTGGATCCATCAAACCCAATTTTATTAGGGTGTTAAGGCCCTCTTGGACGTTGGTAACTATATATGTGGATCCATTGTGTGGTATTATCAGTTTAAAAGGAAATCCCCACTTGTAACGTATACGAGCTGATTGTAGAACAGAGGTGATCTCTTTTAAGCCACGTCTCCTCTCAAGTGTAGCTTGCGATATGTCTGGGTATATTTGAATTCTATGACCGTCAATCAGAATGTTGGGGGTATTCCTTGCTGCTCTTAGTATCTCCTCCTTGGTGATAAAATCTTGCATGCATAATATCACATCTCTTGGGGGCTTGTCAGTCGGGGGTTTGGGACGCAAAGCCCGGTGGATTCTGTCACATCTGAACTGGGAATCAGTGGCTTCAGGGAGTAATGACTTGAAAAGTTTGTTCACAGTGGGGACAAGGTCAGTGTAAGACTCTGGAATGCCACGCAGCCTCAGATTTTTTCTACGGTTACGATTTTCCAAGTCCTCCACATTAGCCTGTATTTGATCAAAGGCTGAACTGAGAGACTCATGATCCCTGCTCAACTCCTTATAGGCAAGGCAGAGCTCATCATGTTTTGTCTCAAGTCTATCCGTTCTACCCCCAAGTGCTGATATCTCCTGAGTGAGAGTATTAGCCGTTTTATCTAGCCCAGCCTGAAACTTAGTGATTAGCTTTGTGTACATAGCCTCCAGGCTATTGTCAAGGTCAGCCTTTGACAAAGGGGTTGTGTACTCACTGTTCGGAGGGGGGGTAGCGATCGTTGCGGCCACCGGAGCCGGAGAGGAGGATCCGACATGTGCCTGGGGGCGGGCGGCGCCATCTTGGTCCATGTTTAGTTTTTCCCTTGCCCTGAGAAGGTAATGGGTTAGGGACCTCTGCGGCGTTTTCCGGTTCTTTCTGCGGCTGGACGACATACACAGAGGCTGTAGCTAACAGGGTGTGATCAATCGAAGCTTGTGTGATGTGTACAGCTGGACCCTGTCAGCTTTTTCTCGGCCGTAGCGAGCGGAGCTCCTGCACTAAGCTGCCATCAGTCCCGCGCCGCGCATGCGCACCCGCTACAGAAGATATTTATGAAAAGGAAAAATGAAATAACAAAACTGCAAAAAAATTCCAAAACAATATTGTTAAGCTATTCGTTTAAGATGACCGATATGATTATTATTAATATGCTATTCATTTAAAATATTTATGGTATCTAACCATGGGATAGACATGTCAGAAGAAGATATGACAGATCTTTGAGTAATAACTCGGCAGGAAAGGAAAGGTAGGAGATACATTTTTAACCTTTTCCTATTTTTTCTCCCCTTCTCTTTTTCCCTTCCCCCCCCCCCCCCTTTCTTTCCACTTTTTTTTTTTTTGGTTTTGGGGTTTGATTTGGGTTATATAGAAAATAGATGAGAGGGTGAGAAATGTATATTTGAAATAGATATGTAATGGCAGCGGTGTCTCTCCCGTCTCTATCGGACCAGCAACTACAATCACTGAATACACCAATCACCTTGACGGAAATTCAATCCAGCATCTCATCCCTGCCAAAAGGCAAATCTCCGGGCCCAGATGGCTTCACCAACGAATTTTACCAAATTTTTCATCAACATCTTACCCCCACGATGTCAGAGGTTTATAACAAAGCCATGCAAACCTCTTCTATGCCTGCAGAGATACTAAACGCCCACATAGTAACATTGCCTAAACCAGGTAAAGACCCTACGACACCAGCGAATTTTCGTCCCATTTCCCTTCTAAATTCGGACGCTAAAATATATGCCCGCGTTTTGTCCAAACGCATTCAGTCTGTGCTACCCGCCTTGATTCATAGGGACCAAATGGGATTTACGCCAGGCAGACAAACATCTGACGCCACGAGAAGGCTGCTAGGCATATCACATCTGGCACACTCCATGAAAACCCCCTCTATT
Source organism: Pelophylax lessonae (assembly GCF_965119305.1). Taxonomy (NCBI): domain Eukaryota; kingdom Metazoa; phylum Chordata; class Amphibia; order Anura; family Ranidae; genus Pelophylax; species Pelophylax lessonae. Next base: position 138,655,601 of record NC_138774.1, read on the forward strand.
TTCCTAACCCTTGACGCCGAAAAGGCCTTCGATCGGGTACATTGGGGATATATGCGAGCCGTTTTGCTAAAGTTCGGATTCACGGGCCCCATACTCTTAGCTATCATGGCTCTGTACTCCTCCCCATCGGCGCAAGTGTATAGCTCTGGTACACTCTCTAAGCACTTTGTCATTTCGAATGGCACTAGGCAGGGTTGTCCCTTATCTCCCACTATCTTCAACCTAGTTATCGAACCCCTGGCGGAGACCATCCGCTCAAATCCCCTTATTCAGGGTTTCCAACTGCCATCCTACCACCATAAGATCAACTTATTTGCTGATGACATCATCTTGATGCTTACTCACCCAGAAAGCTCGTTGCCAGCAGCGTATGCCACGCTCCAATCATTTAGCAAAGTTTCGTTCTATAAGCTGAATGCGTCAAAGTCCACAGTTTTAAACATTGGGGTCCCGGCACAAACCCAATCCGCCCTCCAACTAACCATACCGATACCGTGGTCCATCGACAGCATCCACTATTTAGGCATAGACTTACCGGCCGACCCTTCCAAATTGCTTAGAAACAACGTACACAGACTGACAGCGAAGATTGCTAACGACTTGTCTCATCTCCAACATCCACATCTGTCCTGGAGTGGTAGAGTAGCCTCGTACAAAATGTTTATCCTACCTCAATTGCTATACCTGTTCCGTGCGCTCCCTATCCCCTTCCCGGCCACACATCTAACCAAATTCTCTAAACAAATGGCAGCCTATATCTGGTGCGGTAAGAGGCCTCGGTGCGCTCTTTCGATCCTAATTAGGAAAAAACAATACGGTGGGGCATCTGTTCCCGACATACCTACTTATTATAGAGCCACGATTCTGGCCCAGATGCGTAGTTGGCTGATAGCACCGGAATCGCCTGTATGGGTGGATTTGGAGAAGGACGCCGCTCCGATTTCGGATCTTAAAACCTTGCTACTGAGTGATAGATGGCGGGAGTGGGACATTTCCAAGCTCTCCCCTACCATTCAGGCATCTATGCGGGTCTGGCGCCGATCTCCGAGTTCACTCAACGAGCGTGATGTCCTCCACGTATTACCTCTGCCGACGGACCTGTTGGGCGCTTACCTCTCTGACTTACCCATACAACTATTGATCCGTAAGGGCCTTACCACCATAAACTCGTTTTACGGCGCTGGATCCCTCCTCTCAGTGTCGGCTTTAATTAACAAATACGGCCTGCCAAGCCACATATACTACCACCTGCTCCGCATTTTACATTTCTTGTCAAATCACCCTCTTCGGCAGCTTCTCATTGACGGTAAGGTGTGGGACCTCCTCACTACCCCATTACCCAAGCCCCCTAAGCTCTCGTGCTATTACGACATCTTGTTGGATAATACCTCCTTTCACAAGACCACCCACATGTTTAAATGGGATAGGGACTTAGGAGTTACACATCCTATTTCCCACTGGCAGAAAGCGTTGCATGCGATTTACCGATTTACACATTGTGCAAATCATTGGGATATGACTTTGAAAATACTGAACCGATGGTATTATACACCTTACCGCCTAGCAGGGTTTTCAGCCTCATACTCCCAACTGTGCTGGCGCAATTGCTCCCAGGTGGGGACCCTAGTTCATGTATTGTGGTCCTGCCCATCACTTACCAGCTATTGGCACAATGTTTTCTCTTACATATCCACTTACACAGGCTGCATACTGTCTCCATCACCGGCCCTGGCTTTGTTAAACTTGGGGATACATGACGTTCCTACTCAGTACAGGGCATGGGTCA